>NC_051222.1:30233672-30298672 GCF_015220715.1 Pygocentrus nattereri | reverse complement strand
GTGTGCTTAAGTGTTATGTGGTTTATTTAGGATGTGCTGACAGAAAAGATTTGGGTGACTATTGACTTCTAGTGTTTCTTAGCATTGTTAGCCTCGTGAGTCTTGTTTTAAGCCCAAGAAGCAAAATGTGGACACCAAACTTCTCTTAGCGGACCGACTAGCTAGTGGAAAACTGTGGGTTAGTCTTTTCACCAAACTTTCCTTTGAGTGTAAATGCTTTGTAACCGTGTATGCAAGCATTTGGAATTTGAGCTAGAAAGGCGAGAGGCACATGAGAGGTGCTGTCACACCATGTAGTGTCCAAAAATTCGAAAGCAGTTTTTATCGGAGGTACACACACCGGGGGTGATATTATGTGCTGATGGTCAGCAGTGCTCAGCGACTCAGGACGCTGCTCAATTTCTCAGCGCACCACTCAGCATTACTACATTAAATAAAAGCGGTCGACAACTGAAAGCCACCAAAGATCTCATGTAGCTTAAAATTTACATAGAGAAAGTCGGTCTTTTAGACAAATCGCTGCTGTTGGAACGAAACCTTGTATTTCCATTTTTGGCGAAGTTTGAAAATGTCTGTTGCGCTTTGCATTGTGCATAAATTTTATGATGAATGGACCAAAAGAAAGGACCCAAAATTACTTGAAAAGATGTCTGGTTCCATGCGAAGGGTCTGCCAGCGCAGCAGGACAGCACAATTGTGCCATGTAAACAAAGTCCTTACAGGAAAGTTGAGCGTAACGAGCGTCCCAATCATATTTCAACCAGGGACCCATCCCCTCATTTATAACACCTCTGATGTAAACAGCGACTGTTTGCGCTGGTTGTATGTGCCGCCATGCATTTTACCCTTCAGGATGGGAGATCGCTGCCAATATACGAATAAACCACTGGTATCCAGTTAAACCAAAAGTCAGAACACATTATCAAACCATCAGAAACCAAAAGAAACACTTTGTGGTTTCTGTGGGTTTTTAGCACGGATATGATCAAAAACTAAAGTGTGTTCCAGCCTAAGGCTCAATACTATGCTCAGTTTAAGCTGCTTAAGGTAAAGTTTTATTCCCGAACATGTTATGTGAGTGTACACATAAAGCCCCCCGTATTAAGGGTCAGTTAATTGAGCTATATGTGTCCATAACCCATTAGTTTACCCAGGCTACATACTGTAGTTCTTGTAATATTTACCCCGTGAATATCTATATGCGTTGAAACCAAAGGCCTAAAGCTTAAACCGTAACGATAACCCAACACAAATCTGCCACAAATTCATCGGAAACCCACATAAAACGTCTGAAATGTTGATTAACCTAAAACCCACTAAGAAAAACCGAAAGAAGTATCGATGCTTGCGCTGAATGCCATCGGCTTCAACCTGCGGGTGTGAAACTGTGACACATATCATTGGGTCCCATTGACTTACACTGAAAGTCAATTACGTTTTTTCCTCCTGCTGTAGACGGATCGCTTTGGAGGTTTTGTTCCGATGGCAGCGAAATGCTAATGGTCTGTTTCCTCCGCTAGTGTTACTCGCCTAGCCTTTTTCAGCTCGCACCGTTCAGCTTTCAAACAGCCAGTTTGTGAAGAGGCAGTAAACCGACGCTAAGCATGATAACATGGCGTGACGGCACGGTGGCGTGGTGGGTAGCGCTGTCGCCTCACAGCAAGGAGGGCCTGGGTTCGATTCCCCAGCCGGGCGACCGGGGTCCTCTCTGTGTGGAGTTTGCATGTTCTCCCCGTGTCTGCGTGGGTTTCCTCCGGGTTCTCCGGTTTCCTCCCACAGTCCAAAGACATGCAGTCAGGTCGATTGTGTAAAATGATCAAATTGTAAGTCGCTCTGGATAAGAGCGTCAGCCAAATGCCGTAAATAACATGACATTTACATGAGTAGAGTGAACTCGACGTTTTTCGCTCTCCCAGCAGGCATTCGGCGCTCTGCTACGTGAGGCTGTGCGACTCTGCGTGTGCAGTGGCCTTCAGAGTGTGAGGTGAATGTCAGAATTTTAGATATAGATGTAGTTTACTGAGTAGACAAGCAGATAAAATAGCTCAGTGGAGACTGTTGTCTACAGAGCCCCGCTGATGACATCCTGTATAAATATAAATAATGCGTGGCCACGACTTAGTAAGGCACGGGAATGAGATGATAAAATCGTGGCCACGACTTCGTAAAGCATGGGCCTTACTAAGTCATGGCCATGCATTAGGATCTCGTTCCCACGCGTTAATAAGGCGTGGCCATGCATTATTTTTATTTATCCAGGACGTCACCGGCAGGGCTCCATAGTTGTGCTAACTGTGTGAAAAAGCTAAATCTGTACTGAAACCGTCTCAGTAGCAGACTGGAAAGAACTGTAAGCCAGCTGTATCAAGACACATGTCTCACACATCTCCCACAGTTGGTCATACAATCAAAACAAAGAGAGGAAAACTTGATTTTCCATAATATTAAATTACAACAAGCCTTTGTTTGAAGCGTTCTGTTTGTTTTCAGCCAGTCTTCGTGCTCTTTCACTGGTCTGTGAATAAAAGTTCAGAAGTTTGTGAGAGTGAGTTTGTCCTTGTGAAACTTTTATCCATTTCTGAACAATGGAAAATGATGATTGGTTTATTTTTGGCAGGAAATCACCGTTCTCGTGGGAACGCGTTTGGTTGAGAGTGCTGGGACGTCGTCCTAAGAGCACAGACACTCACACACACTCATTTGAGATGTGTGGGGGCAGTAGCAGTAAATCTGTGCCCTTGGGCTGAGGGACATTTTCAAATAGCAGTCGCTCCTCAGGAATGCAAATATACCTCTAACTACTCCACATAGCCACTGTTTTAAACTTTAAAGGGGAATTCCACCCATTGTTTCTCTTAAATATTCTGCATAATTAAATCTTTGAGATGTAAACAAAGTCACTCAGAGTGGTTTGCTGTGCCACACTCTGTTCTTGAGAAACTTACTTAGCCAGATCTGTTCACAGTGGCGGTGATAGGAACCAGACGTCTGAAGAGTTTGCCTGTAAAATGCCTGTAAAAGTTGTTACATAAAATAATTATGAATATGCCGTCTTTATTTTAGTTCTGAGAAAGTTTTGGCCTAAAACAAAAAAGCCAGTCATGGTGGATCATCATCATCATTACGTGTAGAACTCAGAAGGCACGGGTGGGTTCACTGGTGGGTTTGGACAGTAAATAAAATGACAATATTTGTGATGTAAACATCACAACTCCTGTTCCAGTCACCACCACTGTCATTACAACATCCTGAAAGACTTTGTTTACATCTGGGCTGTTGAACTACACAGAATTTTGGAGGAATTTGTGGGAAAATCCCACAACAAATTTAGGCTCATAAGTCATTAAACCTCACTCCACATCCCAGACGTCCAGATTTGGGGTGCAAATGTCTCCTTTTCTCAGTAAGAGCTTCTTAACAGCTCCACATCCTTTCAGACTCATAGCGCTGAGTGTCTCTCAGTGGAAGGATGGACAGAAGCTCCTGTGGATGTTTTCAGATCTGAATCCAGAGTGGAGCTTGATCTTCTCCTCTCTATCAGAGAGGAAAGCTTTAAGTGCTGTTTATCTGATGGGGGCAGTTTGGTGGTCTTACAGGGTAGCTTTAAGTAATTTTATGAGCAATTTTTGAAGCTCCTGTTTTTCACATATTTGTCTTAGATGTTGTCCTTCATCACACTAGGGGATTTTGTCATATCTAAACTCCTCAGAAATATCTCCTGAAAAATGAATCACTTGTAATTAATGGCTGTTTGATTACTAATTTAATAAGTGAAAGGTGGTCGCACAGTACTGCATCTGCATATAGGACTTTATATATTCTTTAAATAGCCAAATAAAGTGTGTAAATATATCCATCCATCCATCCATCCATCCATCCATTTTCTAATTTGCTTCCCCGTCAGGGTCGCGGGGGGGTGCTGGAGCCTATCCCAGCAGTCCTCGGGCGGAAGGCAGGATACACCCTGGACAGGTCGCCAGTGTGTAAATATATAAATATTATAATAAATATGCATGTTGACGTATTTCACACATCATCATATCTGCTTTTAAACAACACTGAATACTGAATTTCTACTGTTTATTATTTCTCATATACATCATAACACTGTTCCTGAGAGAGAGAGAGAGAGAGAGAGAGAGAGGAGGGGAGCAAGAGAGGGAGAGAGAGAGAGAGAGAGAGCGAGAGAGAGAGAGAGAGAGAGAGATAGAGGAGGGGAGAGAGAGAGAGAGAGAGAGAGAAAGAGGAGGGGAGAGAGAGAGAGAGAGAGAGAGACAGAGAAAGAGGAGGGGAGAGAGAGAGAGAGAGAGAGAGAGAGAGAGAGGAGGGGAGAGAGAGAGAGAGAGAGAGAGAGAGAGAGGGAGAGAGAGAGAGAGAGATGGCCATCCCTGCGTGTGAATCTCCAGGGAAATATTAATGAACAGAATATTTTAGTGTTGTTGTTTCTTCCTCCACTGAACATCTTGATTAGATTAACGGCTTCGTGGTTGCCAGGAAACCCAAAGGGGGATCAGTCAGACTGCAGAAAGAAGGATTTTACAGAGGATAGACAGAAAAGAAGAAGAATATGAGACACTGTCTGATAGTGTAGACTGACCTTCTCATTCAGTAAGAGAGTGAGAGAGAGAGAGAGAGAGAGAGAGAGAGAGAGAGAGAGAGAGAGAGAAATAACTAGATAGACTGACAGAGAGAGAGAGATGGAGATAAAGAGAAAGAAATAGAGAAAGAGATAGAGAGACAGTAACAGAGAGAGAGAAGCAGAGAGAAAGAGATGGAGATAAAGAGAGAGAGACAGAGAAAGAGATATACAGATAGAGATAGAGAGACAGTAACAGAGAAAGATGCAGAGAGAAAGAGCAAAACAGAGAGACAGACAGAGAGAGAGACGCGGGTGGGGGTGAAACATGATATTATTGGTTTATATAGTTTTTCCTGCTGGTGAACTGTGACTCCGCGTTAGAGGCGGCAAACATTGTTACGTTTTGATGGAGGATCACAGGAAATCTACATGGAGGTTTCAAATAAAAGACCTTGAAAACTTTTGAAAGAGTCACTAGAGTTTTTATACACTGTGTCCACTCACTGTCCACTCTATTAAACACTCCTACCTTGTCAGTCCACCTTGTAGATGTAAAGTCAGAGACGACAGCTCATCTGCTGCTGCAGTTTGTGTTGCTCGTCCTCTAGTCCTTCATCAGTGGTCACAGGACGCTGTTGGCTGGATGTTTTCAGTTAGTGGACTGTTCTCAGTCCAGCAGCGACACTGAGGTGTTTAAAACCTCCACCAGAGCTGCTGTGTCTGATCCACTCATACCAGCGCAACATGTATAAGTAAAGTCATTCTAGAAATTCTAGAAAAACTTCACAGTGGTGGTAATAGGAGCCAGGCATCTGAAGAGTCTAATGTCTTTAAAAGCTCCATCACAGACAGATACACGAAACGGTTATGAATGCACTGTCCAATGTCTGAGACAGCGTTTTATGAATGTTGTGCAATGCCTTTGGCCTAAAGTGCACTTTTTAAATCCCATTTACTGCAGAGAGGTACATGCAAAACAGTCCACAAAGGAAACTTCTTTTTTTTAGATTTACCACAATTTTCCCACCATCAACATTACATATTTACATTTACATTTACAGCATTTAGCAGACAAGAAGTGATTTGTCTGTCTAGAGAAAGTATCTTAGCTAGTTACAGACAGGTTAGAGAGAAAGACGGTCCTGAGCTCAGATACTGCTAGAAACAAACGTCACTGTAGATACTGAGAGAAACAGTAAACTACAATACACAGTGCATTCAACACTACAGTAAACTACAATACACAGTGTATTCAACACTACAGTAAACTACAATACACAGTGTATTCAACAATACAGTAAACTACAATACACAGTGCATTCAACACTACAGTAAACTACAATACACAGTGCATTCAATAATACAGTAAACTACAATACACAGTGCATTCAACACTACAGTAAACTACAATACACAGTGTATTCAACACTACAGTAAACTACAATACACAGTGTATTCAACAATACAGTAAACTACAATACACAGTGCATTCAATAATACAGTAAACTACAATACACAGTGTATTCAACAATACAGTAAACTACAATACACAGTGCATTCAACAATACAGTAAACTACAATACACAGTGTATTCAACACTACAGTAAACTACAATACACAGTGCATTCAATAATACAGTACACTACAATACACAGTGCATTCAACAATACAGTAAACTACAATACACAGTGCATTCAACAGTACAGTAAACTACAATACACAGTGCATTCAATAATACAGTAAACTACAATACACAGTGCATTCAACAGTACAGTAAACTACAATACACAGTGCATTCAATAATACAGTAAACTACAATACACAGTGCATTCAACACTACAGTAAACTACAATACACAGTGTATTCAACAGTACAGTAAACTACAATACACAGTGTATTCAATAATACTGTAAACTACAATACACAGTGCATTCAACACTACAGTAAACTACAATACACAGTGCATTCAATAATACAGTAAACTACAATACACAGTGCATTCAACAGTACAATAAACTACAATACACAGTGCATTCAACAGTACAATAAACTACAATACACAGTGCATTCAACACTACAGCAAACTACAATACACAGTGCATTCAATAATACAGTAAACTACAATACACAGTGCATTCAACACTACAGCAAACTACAATACACAGTGCATTCAACACTACAGTAAACTACAATACACAGTGCATTCAATAATACAGTAAACTACAATACACAGTGCATTCAACACTACAGCAAACTACAATACACAGTGCATTCAATAATACAGTAAACTACAATACACAGTGCATTCAACAGTACAGTAAACTACAATACACAGTGCATTCAACACTACAGTAAACTACAATACACAGTGCATTCAATAATACAGTAAACTACAATACACAGTGCATTCAACAATACAGTAAACTACAATACACAGTGCATTCAACAGTACAGTGAACTACAGTACACAGTGCATTCAATAAGACAGTAAACTACAATACACAGTGCATTCAACAGTACAGTAAACTACAATACACAGTGCATTCAACACTACAGTAAACTACAATACACAGTGTATTCAACAGTACAGTAAACTACAATACACAGTGTATTCAATAATACTGTAAACTACAATACACAGTGCATTCAACACTACAGTAAACTACAATACACAGTGCATTCAATAATACAGTAAACTACAATACACAGTGCATTCAACAGTACAATAAACTACAATACACAGTGCATTCAACAGTACAATAAACTACAATACACAGTGCATTCAACACTACAGCAAACTACAATACACAGTGCATTCAATAATACAGTAAACTACAATACACAGTGCATTCAACACTACAGCAAACTACAATACACAGTGCATTCAACACTACAGTAAACTACAATACACAGTGCATTCAATAATACAGTAAACTACAATACACAGTGCATTCAACACTACAGCAAACTACAATACACAGTGCATTCAATAATACAGTAAACTACAATACACAGTGCATTCAACAGTACAGTAAACTACAATACACAGTGCATTCAACACTACAGTAAACTACAATACACAGTGCATTCAATAATACAGTAAACTACAATACACAGTGCATTCAACAATACAGTAAACTACAATACACAGTGCATTCAACAGTACAGTGAACTACAGTACACAGTGCATTCAATAATACAGTAAACTACAATACACAGTGCATTCAACAGTACAGTAAACTACAATACACAGTGCATTCAACACTACAGTAAACTACAATACACAGTCCATTCAACAGTACAGTGAACTACAGTACACAGTGCAATACAATAAAATATAATATATAAGTGCAGCACTATATATTGCAAACAATATTTAATTCAATGCTCATTTAAGTGCTGTGTTAAGAGATGAGTCTTCAGTCTGCGTTTGAAGACAGCAAGAGACTCTGCTGTTCGGACAGCCAGTGGGAGTTCATTCCTCCACTTGGGTGCCAGTACGGAGAACATTCTCGACACTCGTCTTGACGTATAAAACTCAGAAGACTCAGGTAGGCTCACTGATTGTTTTAGATATGGTGACCCCGGGTTCCTATCACCGCCACTAAGTTTCTCTATAACGAAACATTTCACATCAAACCACTCTGAATGACTTTGATTACATTTCAACCACTGACTGATGCAGAAAATTTTAAACCCCCTTTAATGACACGCCTACTGAACTCTACAATACATTTAGCTTCCTTTTGAAAATCTTCATGTAATGTTTGAATTATTATTATTACTTTTCTGCTAAGAAATGCAAAAATACCATTTTTTAGCATGAAAATGTTCCTGAATAGCAAGCCTTAGTATGTAAGCCTGAGATTTTGAGAGGTTAAACGCCTGAAAGGTTTAAGCACTGATGAGTGCAGACATCGCTCATCAGCACTTTGCTGATTCCACAAAATACTCTCAGAAATGTTGACACATATTTATTGTTTTCCTTTAAATAAACCTGCTTTGGCATTAGTATGTTTAAATATCGCAAACCGACAAAGAAGACCAGATGACTTAAATTCACATTTCGAAAAGCTAGATGTTCTCAAACCTTTGACAGGCAGCGTATGTACGCTAATGTCTGTATTGCTCCTGGCAAAGTTTCAGCTTTTCCCAAGAGAGCAAAAAACACTTGTGGGGGCAGTGATGTCATCTTCAGGTTAAGACAGCATGATGTGATATGATTTTGTAAGCAGGAGCTCAAGCACTCTGTTAGAAACGCCAGTACGCATTTCTGGCATGTTTCAGATGTTTAAGATGCGAGTTTATGGAGCTGTGGTATTTTTATAAGAGACCTTTAACCAGGCTGTAATATTCCAAGAATTCCAACTTTTTCGGCTGCTGTAAGTTACTCATATTCCAACCGATGGTGTTTTATTATCATAGCATGATTATTGCTCTTCCTTCCTCTGTCACACATAAACACATACACATTTGTTGTTATGTATAATGTCAGGTTGTGGAGTCATACATTTGTTACATATGTTATATATGTGTAAGTATCTATATGGAATAATAACATGTCCTGTATGTATTGTGTATGTGTGAGCATCTATATGGAATAATAACATGTCCCGTATGTATTGTGTATGTGTGAGCATCTATATGGAATAATAACATGTCCCGTATGTATTGTGTATGTGTGAGCATCTATATGGAATAATAACATGTCCCGTATGTATTGTGTATGTGTGAGCATCTATATGGAATAATAAGATGTCCCGTATGTATTGTGTATGTGTGAGCATCTATATGGAATAATAACATGTCCCGTATGTATTGTGTATGTGTGAGCATCTATATGGAATAATAACATGTCCTGTATGTATTGTGTATGTGTGAGCATCTATATGGAATAATAACATGTCCCATGTAGTGTTTGCCGAATTTTCCCAGAGCCCTTGTGATTATATTTATTACAGAAGCCTGTTGGTTTTTAATGCAGTACAGTGTGCAGGATTAAAGGTCATGGGCATTCATTTGTGTTTTTTGGCTTTGTGCTTTACGCACAAAGATTTCTCTGGATTCCCTGAATATTTTAATGATATTCTGCACCACAGGGTGAAATACCTAAATTCCTTGCAACCTCTTGTTGAGGAATGTGTTTCTTAAACTACTGATGCACTTTTGTCAGAGTAGTGAGCCTCATAAAGGACAAGGCTTTTCCTAGTGCTCCCTTTCTATCCATGCATAAATACATGACCTGTTTTTTTGGAACATTTCACGTTTGTGATCTTAAATTTCACGTTCTTAATCTTAGCCTTAAATTTCACAATGCTCGTAATGTTAACCTTAAATTTCACAATATTCTTAATCTTAACCTTAAATTTCACAACGTTCTTAATCTTAACCTTAAATTTCACAATGTTCCTAATCTTAACCTTAAATTTCACAGCGTTCCTAATCTTAACCTTAAATTTCACAATGCTCGTAATGTTAACCTTAAATTTCACAATATTCTTAATCTTAACCTTAAATTTCACAACGTTCTTAATCTTAACCTTAAATTTCACAGCGTCTATAATCTTAACCTTAAATTTCACAGCATTCCTAATCTTAACCTTAAATTTCACAACGTTCTTAATCCTAACCTTAAATTTCACAACGTCTATAATCTTAACCTTAAATTTCACAGCATTCCTAATCTTAACCTTAAATTTCACAACGTTCTTAATCCTAACCTTAAATTTCACAGCATTCCTAATCTTAACCTTAAATTTCACAACGTTCTTAATCTTAACCTTAAATTTCACAATGTTCTTAATCCTAACCTTAAATTTCACAGCATTCCTAATCTTAACCTTAAATTTCACAGTGTTCCTAATGTAACCTTAGATTTCACAATGTTCCTAATGTAACCTTAGATTTCACAGTGTTCCTAATGTAACCTTAGATTTCACAGTGTTCCTAATGTAACCTTAAATTTCACAACGTTCTTAATCTTAACCTTAAATTTCACAATGTTCTTAATCCTAACCTTAAATTTCACAGCATTCCTAATCTTAACCTTAAATTTCACAGTGTTCCTAATGTAACCTTAGATTTCACAGTGTTCCTAATGTAACCTTAGATTTCACAGTGTTCCTAATGTAACCTTAAATTTCACAATGTTCCTAATGTAACCTTAGATTTCACAGTGTTCCTAATGTAACCTTAGATTTCACAGTGTTCCTAATGTAACCTTAAATTTCACAACGTTCTTAATCTTAACCTTAAATTTCACAATGTTCTTAATCCTAACCTTAAATTTCACAGCATTCCTAATCTTAACCTTAAATTTCACAGTGTTCCTAATGTAACCTTAAATTTCACAGTGTTCCTAATGTAACCTTAGATTTCACAGTGTTCCTAATGTAACCTTAAATTTCACAATGTTCCTAATGTAACCTTAGATTTCACAGTGTTCCTAATGTAACCTTAGATTTCACAGTGTTCCTAATGTAACCTTAGATTTCACAGTGTTCGTAATCTTAACCTTAAATTTCACAATGTTCTTAATCTTAACCTTAAATTTCATGTAGTTAGAATTTCACCACAGTGACCAAAAAGAAATGTACTTACCCATTAAGTTAAAGAAATAAAGAGAATGAAGAGCAAATGAGAAACAAAACAAGAGAAGTATTATCCAGTGAACATCTTAAGCTTTGAGCAGTAAAACTTCAGTGTGAAGAGAAAATGTTGTTGTTGGTGAGAGACAAGAGGCAATACTGGAACGCAGAGGTCATAATTATGCTTTGTAGAGCGAAACATCTGTAGTAAAACTGAACTGAGAAAGACGTAAAAAGTTAAAATTTGCTTATTTTGGTTCACTTCACTGGTTCACTTTCGGTTCCCTGCTGGATCCTAGCTTTTGGATAATGACAGTGCACTTTTGGCTTTGTGGTATTTTTTAATCTTTTTTTTGTCCTCTTGATTTTAAGAGGGATTTACCCAAATCTGGCAACCCTAACTTTATGACCTGTTTCTGAATGAGGGTGATGGAAAAACAGTGAGAGCGTGTGACAAAATATACTGGACCAGATTAAGAGAGAGAGAGAGAGAGAGAGAGAGAGAGAGAGCTAGAAAGACAGACAGACAGAAAGAGAGAAAGTGAAAAGGAGAAAGAGGAGAAAGAGGAGAAAGGAGAAAGTGAGTGAGAGAGAGATAGAAAGAAAGTGAATAGGAGAAAGAGGAGGAGAAAAGGAAAGTGTGTGTGTATGTGTATGTGTGTGAGAGAGAGAGAGAGCTGGAGAGAGAGAGAGAGAGAGAGAGAGAGAGACAGACAGAAAGAGAGAAAGTGAAAAGGAGAAAGAGGAGGATGAAGGGAAAAGTGTGTGTGTGTGAGAGAGAAAGAGACACAGACCGACAGAAAGAGAGAAAGTGAAAAGGAGAAAGAGGAGGAGAAAAGGAAAGTGTGTGTGTGTGTGTGAGAGAGAGAGAGAGAGGGAGAGAGAGAGAGCCATAAGAATAAAGAGAAGAAGGGAGAGCGAAAATGAATGAAAGAGCAAGGGAAGAGAAAGACAGTGACAGAGAATGAGGGAGAAAAGGAAAAAGAGAGACGTTGAAGAAGAGAAAGAGTTAAAGCTTAAAGCTTTGAGCGCTGAGAGCTCAGTGCAGGTCTGATGGGTGAGTGAGGAGCTTTTATAGTGAGGGCGCAGAGCTGGACGCTGATGATGTTTCACTGCTGTATTGAGATCTGCTCTGAGCTCCAGCTGAAGATACTCAGAACACTGTAAACAGCCCAGCTGCACCTTGTCTCTGACATTCTAGCTATGATGCTCATGGTATGTGAGGTCAGATATCTGCACTCCATCACTCTGACACTCCACACCCTGATACGGTAGAGCATTCTTTAGCCCACAGCTCTGAGTGAGGTGTGGAGATGTTCTGTGTGGCTGTTTCATTGAATTTCCAATAAAGTAAGTTCTACAGACATTGGGATAGATTGGCCTTGAACCCTCTAAGGTGCGTGGTTCTGGAATACCACGTTGTTCTAGAACAGTTTTTTCTTCTCGAATTCTGTGTTCTACAATCTACATGTGGCGTAAAAATTCTCCATAGGGTTCTAGAGCTCTCCATGTGTTTCTAGAATGCATTGTAGAATAGGCTGTCTTGTATTGTAGATTACACTATTTTGTTCTAGAATTCTCTATGTGGTTCTAGAATTCTCAATATGGTTCTCGAACTTTCTGAGTTTGAAAAAACTGGAAAGTGTTAGAATTCCACGTTTTTAGAGTTCCCTATGTGGTTCTATAATATTTCCATGTGTCTCTATAAGTTTCCATGTTTTTCTAGAATCCTCCACACAGATGTAGAATCGTCCGTGTGGTTTGAAAGAAAAATCTCTTCTAGAATTCTCTGTGTTCCTCAGGCTACATGTGGCGTAAAAATTCTCCATAGGGTTCTAGAGCTCTCCATGTGTTTCTGGAATGCATTGCAGAATACTCATCTTGCACTGAAGAATGCTTCATTTTGTTCTAGAAGTCTCCACATTTCTAGAATTCCTCATTTTCTTCTGTATCTCTCTAATATGAAATTCAGCAAATAAACAGCAGTTGTGCATTAAAACATGCAAAAGTGTAAAGGATGCATTCAACAGAACAAACTATTGCACAGGACCATTTCTGAAACTGCCAGTATTTACAAATGGTTTCAGTGTACGTAGCTCAGTGTAAACAAACTCTAACAGTTTGGCATAAGCATGAATGTAAGTGGACTTTAGTCCTTTTTAGAGTACAAACAGAGCTGAAACGCTCAGATCTAGAGCAATGACCCCTCATACACACACAAGCATAACCACACTGCTGTTCAATGACCCCCCAATGCTCCTCCACTCACACACACACTCAGAAGTTAATGACAGGATGAAGAGAGTCACTTCACTGTGGTCAAGGCTGGCTCTCTTCAGTAAAACTTTCATGCAACTAGTTGAGTTGGTTTGACTGTTCTTAGTTTTATTATTCAAAGTTTTATTGTATCGTTTTCAAAGGTAAAACCTTGAAACTTTGCTGTAGAGCCTATACTGTAGACTGTAGAGCCTATACTAAAACAGTGTGCTTGTGCTTTTGGGATTGATTGCACATATGGTTTTTGTACAGCATTTGTTCAAACACATATTATTTTCCCCATCAGAAATGAATGGTGGAATTTTGAGAAAATTCACATATGATGTCACACTGCCCCTCACAGACATTACATACAGGCCCACATACATGCTAGAACATTTTGTACACACATAATAGCAACCACCTGGGATACTATAGCAATGGCCTAATAAAACCTTAGTAACCACCTGGGATAATATAGAAAAGACCTAGCAACACCTTAGTAACCACCTGGGACACTATAGCAATGGCCTAATAAAACCTTAGTAACCACCTGGGATAGCATAGCAAAAATCTAGCAACACCTAAGCAACTACCTGGGATACTATAGCAATGGCCTAATAAAACCTTAGTAACCACGTGGGATAGCATATCAAAGCTGGAACAACATTCTGTCCTGACTTTTACTCTTAAAATGGGTTTCCGGTGCTTTCCAGCGCATTTCCACCACCGTACTTAGTCACACACAGTGGTGCTCAGAAGTTTGTGAACCATTAAAATGATTTTATTTTCTACATAAAAATAACCTAAAATGTCATCAGATCTTTACACACATACTGTCTAAGCCGCTTATCCTCCTGGGTCACAGCAGCCTATCACAGGGGTAATTTGGAAGAAGGCAGGAAACACCCTGGACAGGTTGCCAGTCCATCACAGGGCAGACACAGAGACATATACAGTCAAACCCAGGGGCAATTTACCATCTTCATTTGGCCTGACTGCTTGTCTTTGGACTGTTGGAAGAAACCAGAGCACCCGGAGGAAACCCACACAGATACAGGGAGAACATGTAAACTCCACACAGAAAGGACCCTGGTCACCCAGCCAGGAAATCGAACCCAGGCCCTTCTTGCTGTGAAGCAACAGCACTACCCACTGCTCCGCATCATTTGTTTAGTTAAGTCATAACAGTAGATAAAAAGAAGTCAATAAAACACATCACAGAAACTATTACGTTGATTTTCATTCATTTATTAAACAAAGTGATCCAACATTAAATGCCTTTGTTTGCCAAAATATGCAAACTTCTGCTTTGTGACCCCCTTAACAACAATGTCTTCAACCCAATGGTTCCTTTTGATCAGCCGCACACGTCGACTTGGAAGAATTCTGGCCCATTGCTTTTTACAGAATTGCTTTACCTCAGTGATAATGTTGGTGGGTTTTCTTGCATGAAAAATCCTGCTACAGCAACCCTGTTGGATTAAGGTCAGGACTTTTCTTGTGCTTTAACCATTCTTTGACATTTTAGAGTTGTTGTCTTTCTGCAAGTTCCACCACCTGCTGAGGTTCAGTTCATAGATGGTTGCCCTAAAAGCCTTCAGAAAAATTACATGATACAATCCAGAATTCATAGCTCCATTAAGTGATGCAAGGTGTCCTGGTCCAATAGCAGCAAAGGGTCCCAAATCGTGATACTGCCACCACCATGTATCACAGTTGGGAATGCACTGTTTGATGTTTGCTATTTTTCTATATTTAAGCCGTAAAGTTCTGTTTAAGCCTTATCAGTCCACATAACATAGATTGGGGTTCTTTATCATCTCCCAGAATATTACACGGCTTACTCTTAAACTCGATCACTCCTGTGGAGGGTAATAAGGGTGCTGAATTTCCTCTTTTTGAACACTTGTGTCTAACAGTAGATCAGTGAAGTCCAACATCACTGCAATTACTTTGGAACCCTTTTCCAGCCTAATGAGCTTTGACTTCTGGTTTTCTGAGAGCACACCTGACCACCATGAGCCAGCCAATTTACAAAATCTTCCATTTTAACCAGAATGTCAGTGGAGCCACCGTCACTCGTGTTACACCATATTCATACAACACCAGTGACTGTAAAATATGTTTGGAATTAAGCTCTCCTTTTTGCATATATGATAATAGGAGATGTTTATGGACATATTAAGACTATTTAGTTTTGGGATGAAAGAAATGGATTTTTAGAAAATGTATCCACCTGAATTCCCACTTCAAATGGAGAATAATGCAAATAACTCAGCTCTTTGTTGTGGTGTAACGCTGATTTCCCCTAATGTAATAAATTGTGGTGTAATTCATCACAATAACAATATGGAGTGTACAAATGAGCTTGAACTTGATGTTTATCAGCGGCCAGACTGTGGCACTTCTATGCTCTATATCCACTATGTGATGACATCAAAGCAATAAGAAGATCAGAGGTTTCGTCTTTCAGTGAGACTGTTCAGCAGGATCTTGTTACTGTGAGAGTTCTTCTGAGAAGAAGAGTGATAATAATATTCACTGTAAAGTGTAAAAAATGAAGTTCATATCAGCATGTACTTCCTGTCTGGAGAGAGTGAGAGTGAGAGAGAGGGAGAGAGAGGGTGTGATACCTAGAGAGAGAGAGAGAGAGAGAGAGAGAGAGAGAGAGAGAGAGAGAGAGAGCAAGACCCCATGTGGATATGGCCATTCCAACTAATCCTGCAGGAAAGTAGGCACTGCAGACAGCTGTTAGGAGTTACAGAGAGAGAGAGAAAAAGAAAGAGACAAGACTGTATAGAAAAAGAAAGAGAGCGGACAGGAGAGAGGACAGAGAGATAGAGAGAAAGAGAGAGAGAGAGAATGGGAAAAAGAGATGAAAAAGGAGGGTGGGACAGAGAGAACAAAGTGAGCAAACAGAGAGAGAAAAGAGAAAACAGAGAGAGCAAGGAGGTAAAGACACAGAAAGGGAGAGAAAGAGAGAGAGAGAGAGAGGTAGAGAGAGGGAGAGAGATAGACAGAGAGAGATAGATAGTGAGAGAAAGAGAGAGAGAGGTAGAGAGAGAGGGTGAGAGAGGTAGAGAGAGGGAAAGAGAGGTAGAGAGAGAGAGGTAGAGAGAGAGAGCGAGAGAGAGAGAAGGAGAGAGAGAGAGAGAGAGAGAGAGAGAGAGAAAGAGAGGGAGAGAGAGAGAGAGAGAGAGAGGGAGAGAGATAGAGAGAGAGAGAGAAGGAGAGAGACAGAGGGAGAGAGAGAGAGCGAGAGAGAGAGAGAAGGATAGAGAGGGAGAGAGAGAGAGAGAGAGAGAGAGGGAGAGAGATAGAGAGAGAGAGAAGGAGAGGGAGAGAGAAAGAGAGAGAGAGAGAGAGGGAGAGAGAGAGAGAGAGAGAGAGAGGGAGAGAGATAGAGAGAGAGAGAAGGAGAGGGAGAGAGAAAGAGAGAGAGAGAGAGAGAGAGGGAGAGAGGGAGAAAGAAAGAGAGAGAGCGAGAGAGAGAGAGAGAGGGAGAGAGGGAGAGGGAGAGAGGGAGAAAGAAAGGGCGAGAGAGAGGGGGGAGAGAGAGAGAGAGAGAGAGGGAGAGAGGGAGAGGGAGAGAGGGAGAAAGAAAGGGCGAGAGAGAGGGGGGAGAGAGAGAGAGAGAGAGAGAGAGAGAGAGAGAGAATAACAGTCATAAATCAGCAGTGAGCAGTGTTGTTCTTTGTGTTGGCTAGTTATAAATGTCCATGTGTGTGTGATTTGTATTTAGCTCTTTGTGGGGACCGAATGTCCCCAGGATGAAGAAAAAAATGTACCAAAATGCAGCTTTTATTAGAAAAGTAAACAAAATAGAAAAGACTCAATTTGGTTCTTGAGTTTATACTTAAATGCTTGTTTATTTGTTTTTCCCCCCAGAAATCAGAATCAACACTTTTTTCATGATCTTAGGTTTGGTGTGGCACGTTACTGTGTAGAAGTTAATGATTAGAACTCTGAGCAATTGATCACAGGGTTGTGGGTTCAATTCCTGCTGTTGGACCCTTGAACAACCCTCTCTGTTCCAGCAGTACCATATCAAGGCTGACCCTGTTCTCTGACCCCAGCTTTTTCAGCCGTAATATGTAAAGAAAATAATTTTATTTAGCTGTTTAGCAAGTATAATGACAATAACTTCTACACAGGGCTCATTTTACGGTCTTACTTTGTTTCCCTGTATGCTCTCTTCAGCAGTTATACAGTAATTGTGTACTAAAATGTGCAGAAGTGTGTTCTCTGTAGAGGGTGTGTTCACTGACTTATACTTAGAAACCCAACATGTACTCCAGGCGTGTCAAACTGGGGACGTTCCATGTCAAAGTGCTGTGCAGATCAGTGTTCACCCTCATCTAACACCACTCTGAATTCAGTTCATAAAGGCCTTGCTAGTCAGTGAATGAGCTGAGTCAGGTGTGTTTAATGAGGCAGTGTGCTGAAGTCTGCAGTGTTTTGGCCCGCGAGGACTCGAGCCTGACAAACGTGATATAATCTGACCAGGGGCACCCAAACTTGTGCATATGGCTGCATGTATACGTGTAGTCTAGCGCTGTATAGGGCCTGTTTACACCTTGCATTAACATGCATTTTCAGTAATCAGAGCACGTTCGTACTTTGCTTGACTCAATGCAAAGCCAGGTGTAAACACAATCGATCGGATTACGATCGGATCACTCAGAGCACATTCAGAGGTGGTCAGAGATGGATGTTGAACACATGTAACTCAAGTGTAAACGGAGTCATTTTCTGTAATTAATTACCAGTGGAAATGCATCTGCTGGGTGAATGCAACTAAACAGCAGGTGAGAGAATAAACAATGGATGGAAAAATGCTGGATATGCAAGGCTGAAGTTAACGCCAAACCAAGAACCTTCGACTCTGTTTACACCTGGTCACAGCAGCTGAAAGTGTCCCAGATCTGGTCTTTTTATTCATATGTTACACAGATGTGTTATCTGTGTGGCAAAAAACCCTCAAATATCTCCAAAGTAGTAACTTTGCCAAAACTTTCAGTTTAAGTTAATATAAAAAGATTTCATTTCAAGTCATTTTGGAGTTTTATGACGGCATTTTGGAGCCACTGTTAAAAAATTAAAAATAGTAGACTTCGTAATATTTTCAGCTAAAACGTTGTATGGTATGGCACTTTTAAATAAACTTATAATACATTTTTACAGTATGACATTTTGAGAATAAAGTCGTAATATTTCAAGAATAGTCATATTTTGAGATGGAACGTCATACAGTATGACATTTTTTGAAAATAAAGTCATAATATTTCAAGATAAAAAGTTGTACGGTATGACGTTTTAGAATAAAGTCATATTTTGAGATAAAAAGTTGTACAATATGACATTTTGAGAATAAAGTTGTAATATTTTGACATACGAACTCATACAGTATGACATTTGGAGAAGGTCATAATATTTCGAGAACAAAGTGGAGTATTCCTAGGAAAGGTTGCAACTTCCTTGTGTTAAAATGAGGGATGCTGAGGTGTTAATGAAGTTATATCTATAAAGAAATACTGAGTCTCCCTGCCTCTCCTGCCTCTCCTGCCTCTTCTCATCAGCACCAGATTGTTATTAGTACAAGAAACGGCTGTGCAAGAAACGGTTAACAAGACGGACGGTGAGGAAACTGCCTCTATTGTTGGAGGAGAACTCAGGCAGTGTCGTCTACTCAGTTGTTGGTGCCATTTGAAGAGGGCAGGTAGTTTCACAGGAGACAATGAGAATGATGATCAAAATGATTGACCCCAGAGTTGACCTCCAGCGCATTCAGTGGCACCACCACTACAGCAACTGAGGCCCCAGTGCGTTATGGCAGCCCCCTACGATTAGCCCACTTTATCCTCAAAATATTGCAAGTTTATTCTTATAACTGTACTTTATTCTCAAAATATTATTACTTTATTCGTGAAGAATTAGAATTTTATTTATTTTTTAAATATACGACTTATATTTTATATAATATACTAATCTCAAAGTATTGCTGCCGTGTTCAAATAGTGAAAAATTGCAATAAAAAAAGAAACAGATGCTTAAATATATGTGCAATATGTTTGATATTATAAATACATTTAATATTATAAATACATTGTGTTAGATATATATATATGTCAACATACAGAGGTATATACACACATATAGATGTAAAATATATAATAGTGTCAGTTATCAAGCTTTTTTTACTCTGTCAGAAGAAAAAGTAAACTGTCACTCTTGTCACTGGGGTGGTACCCTCAAAGGTACACCTTCAGTCAGGGAACATAACTGTACCATAATCCATTTAAATGATATTGTCTAAGTTGTATTGACTCCACACCCCGTCTCGCCTCCAGGACTTTTATTTTACTGCTCTGTTTTAAAAACATTTGATTATGAAAAGGTACAAATACGAACTTTTCCACCTGGAAAAACTGCTTTAAGGTTCACAACCTCACCTTAAACCCACTGTCAAACCTTTGAGGTACATTTACACTGTTTGAACCTTGATGAACCTTCATTTCTAACAGTGTATCCACTAGATTTAAGTGTAGTGAAATCTTCCCCTCTAAAGATTACATGATCTGTGTGAGGGCTCTTTGAGTACACGCTCCCGCTGCTCGGCCAGATGAATCCCTCGGCAGCTCTGCAAACAGAACACCGAGCCAGAAATGATTTTCAGCAGCACAACAACAAAACCGCCACGATACCAACGGGCTCCATTTCACTCCACATGCAAATGCATTACTTCCAACCGAGTCCTAGGATACTACACAAATATTAGAGCTCTTTTTAATCTTAATCACTGCTCCACATCTTGGCTTTGCCTCTTTTTTATGTAAGTGAGGTCAAAACCCAGAATATGAAAATGAAGCAGAAACAACATCTGCTCGTGCTCTGCTGCTCGAGTCGGTCCCTGTATGGAAAAGTCCATCGCCTGCTTGTCTTTGAGCAAAAATGCAGACAATCCCCAGAGTATGATAATATTGTTTATAAAATCATAGCTTATACGGATGTGTTGAATAAATGGGCTATAAACCATTGGCATTTGTTATATTACTTTTGCTCACACTCTGCTGTTTTGTCCCCATGTGGCGAAACACAGCCTGCCTGCACCCAGACAATCCCCAAAAATAAAGTCAGGTTTTTTTTAATTAAAAATAAATACATAGAAATGTAAATATAAATATGAATAAATGTAATTAGCAACTGTTATCAACCAACGGCTCAGCTCAGTTTCATTTTGGAGGGAGGGGTTTGGTTACAGGTTGAGGGGCCAGTTAGGAAGCATTATGTTCCAGAGACACACTGTATGTTGTAGCTTTCATCGAGGAAAAATGAAATTTTAAAGACAAGTTAGGATTTCTGACCGCTGATATGTATTCATAAGCACAAACAATGATATCTCTGCTGCCGGATCAAAACCTTGTATCTCCAAAATAGTCACTTTACAGGAGAAAGGAAAAATGTACTGCACTTTTAATGTAAGTCAATGGAACCTGAATTTTTTTCCAAGTCATTTTGGGGCATTTCTTTTGATCCATTCACCACGAAATTTAGAGACAATGTAAAGGACAACAGGCATATTCAAATCATGTCTAAAACTGAAAAATGTCAAAAATGGAGATATGACGTTTTGTGATAAATTTAATAAAGGAAACTGATATGGAAAATATTCAGATACCACAGTTAATGACAAGGCAGTTACAGCAGTCAAAACCATGAAGTGTTACATTTCCTTAAAAATGTAATTTTAAGTAGTACTTTTATGTACGTAAATCACACCAAAACGACTGACTAAAGTCTAATTAATTGATTAAATGGACTTTTCCAGGATCCCATTTCCACCTTGAGTAAGTTGTGACCACCATATAGTGCACCATATACTCAACCATTTCATGTAACTAATAAAATAAATGAAATGAAAAAAAATTTAAAATAAAAAATGGTAAAAATGGTGGAACCACCCTTTTTGTAGTTCCGCCCTGTTCAGGGTACACTGTTGGCTCTGAATTCAGCAACCCCCCCCCCCCAGTTTATCCCCCGGAGGTGACACGAGGTCACTTGCTTAGTGACCTCACATGACCCCTGACCTCAGTGCCCCACATTTACAAAGAGTCCTTAGCGGAATAACTGCATGAATAAATGCTGAAGAACTAATAACCTGGAATCAACATGCACGCATTTCCTGAATGCCCTGAAATATTATATTGCCAGTCTGTTGGTTGTTGGTGACATCATGAAAAACGTTAGTGAAGAGCTCCTCTGTGTTATCAGTATCTGTAAATGCTGTCAGTCCAGGACCTGCCCAGAAATGAAAATGCTGTATGATCTGTATGATCCCAGTTTCTCCGTTAGTAAACAGAGAAGCTCCTCATTGGGAACTGTTTTGATTTGCTGCCAGCAATTCTCTCGTTTTTCCTGCTGTGGTCCAGATGCGCGTTTTGAACTCGATGCTGCTCCGGCTCATGTTTCCCAATGTTTGTTGTTTTTTTGTTGTGAGAGAGAAAAACAGAGAATGAGAGAGGGCGAAAGAAAGAAAGGAAAAGAAAAAGGAACAAACCCTTCCACCACTACACTGCTCCACCTCTCGACCTCACTACTCCTCCACCCCTCCACACTTCCACCACTACAGTGCTCCACCTCTCGACCTCACTACTCCTCCACCCCTCTACCCCTCCAGCCTTTCACCACTCCACAGCTCCACCTCTCTACCCCTCCACTTCTTCACTCCTCCACAGCTCCACCTATCTACCCTTCCACTGCTCCACCCTTCCTCCACCCCTCCTCCACCTCTCCACTGCTGGTGTTCCAGTGTTTCTGAGTGGTCTGTCCCAGTTTGTTTGGTTGTATTTGAGTGTAACCCATCCTGTAGTGTGAGTGTGCACTGTGTGTGTAATGTTGGGGGGGGGGGGCAGAGGAGGCGTCCCACAGCACACAGCTGCAGAACCCATAGTGAGGGTGAGGGTGAAGCTGATGGGAACTCAGATGAAATACAAAACATCTCAAAATGGATTGCGTTGTCCTTTCCACTGCCAGGAGAACTGTACCGTACCTGAGCACCCGCATTGTGTTTGGTTACCCATCCTGCTCTACTAGCAAGCGTATTGAGCTGAAACACATAGGTGAGTCTGGAAAGTGTACAAATCACTGATTGGTCAAACACACTCATCACTGGTGGCAATGGAGTCAGAAAACTCTCACATAAAACCTAATGCAGTAAAATGTAAATCAGAGACTGAGGCCCCTCTATTGTTGTGTATTGTAAGTGCCCCCCTTCAGTATCTGGTACTGTCCTTTTTGGCAGAAACAAGGTAGCTGTCTACCAGTTTCTGACATCTACTGGGCGAAACTTTTGGCCATTCCTCCATGCAGAAGTCTTTCAACCATGTAATCTTTGAGGGGTTTCTTGCGTGTACAGCCTGTTTCAAATCCCTCCACAACATTTCAATAGGATTCAGATCTGGGCTTTCACTAGGCCAGTCCACAACCCATCGTTTCATCCTTATGAGACATTCCTTGGTGGATTTTCTTGTATGTTTGGGATCATTATCCTGTTGGAAAGTCCACTGCTTCAGCATAAACTGTTTTTTACAGATGGTCTCACATTCATTCGAGCACATCTGGTATAAAAGAGAATTTAAAGTCAATTCTGTGATTCTTCTCTAGCCAGGCCCAGATGCAGATCCAAAACAGCCCCAAACCATAACATTTACAGCATTGTGGAAATTTTACAGTTGTTATGAGGCACCTCTGATCAAATGCTGGCTTTGGTTTTCACCAAACATGCACTTTGGTACTATGGCCAAATAATTCCACCTTTGAAAATTGCATTACTGTTTATTCAATCATGTAAAGGATGACAAAAATGTTAATTCTATGTAGAAAATTCAGAAAACTTACTTGGACTTTGTACAGAGTCATTTAGAGCAAAAAGGGATCAAATGTACCATGGTAAAAAAGTACATTGTTAAAAGTTAACAATGTCAGGTTATAGATATTAGTAGTGTAGGCTAAAAACACGTTATTTTCAGCAACAATGTGTGAAAAGCTCCTGGCAAATACTTATGCTAGACTGCAATGTGATGTAAGATGGTAAGATAAATAAATATATAGCACGGTATTGAAAGCGGAACTAAAAGTGTTAGCATTTGAAAAGTACCCACCCTCATTATATTTTCCTTATCCTTAATCCTTATTATATTAATATTATAGGTACGTGCATGTGACTGAGTGGATGTGACCAGCTGCTGCTAATCTCTGGCTCTAACATGCCCCATTCTGTGCATGAAGGGCGTATTAGTGAACTGATTCATCACACTGATTCATCAGTGTTGGAGCTGGTAAAATATTAACAATGTGAGAACTAAGGGGGTGGGGGGGGGGGGGTGGTGGGGGGGGGAGTAATCACTAAAGTTTGGCGAAAGTTTTCATGGCCTACATATGGGTGAAATGAGCCCCCTCCTTTCTCTCGCCAAAACCTGATCAACAGCAATTTAGAAAGGAAACTTCCAGTCACATGTGCAGCTTTGATTAAAGAGGTGTTTTGGTCAAAAAAAACCACCCACCACCCACCACCACCCCCTCCACCCCCCATGACTTTTTACATAGATATATACATTTTGGGCATTTGGCGACCTCTCTGGTGGAAGTGTGGAAGCGCACACAACACATGGAGTGGGCTGTGCTCCGGACCCCTTCCCCACATGGATGAACCTGATTGCGAGAGTGTTGAAAGAGCACGCAAAGAGAGTTCAGTCAAAACGTGGTGAAGGACGTGTCTTTTGAAGATGTAAGGGAATTATCTACTACACCTTCATCAGTATAAAATGGTTTTCACGGCATCCATAAACTAGTTTAATAAGAAATAAACAAGTAAATTCTTCGTTAAGACACTGATAAACCTTCAAAACACTTTGCCCTTGACACTTCAGTGAACTGTCTGGTTGCAACACCCTTTTCTGTAATAGCCTTTGTCATAAGACAACATAAATGTTTGAACATTGATTCAGCATGATGTGCAGCACAGCGATAACATCCTGCATTCCTGTGGCTCTTTTAAAGGAATAGTTTTGCAAATTAAATCAGTTTTCACCTTTACTGTAAATGACCAGACGGGGCCCGTTTGGTGTCTGAGGTTGGCTTTTTTAGTTATTTCTCTATCAAATGCACAACGCATGGACAAAAGTCATAGATAGCTGCTACTGTTTTTAGCGATGCTAATGTACTTTTAGCCATGTTTATAGATGAGTACGTCAGACAGTGTCTGAAACAACAAACGCAAGTCTGCTTGAGATTTCTGAACGACTCCACGTGGTTTGAAGTGAGTGCGCGATGATTTAGGAATGCGGTTAGTGCAATGCTAATAGTTGCAGAGGATACATGAAGCCAAGAGCAGCCATGTCAATGTATTTCTGGGAGCACAGTCACATCATTTTAGAGAAGAAGCAAGCAGCAAGAAGAAGGCTTGTTCTCCCATTAAGCAGACAATAAAGACTTTCACCAAACTTTAGCGATTACACCGCCCAACAACCCCCCACCCCACCCCACCCCTCCACCCCACCCCACCCCTCCATCCCCTTTAGGATTACAGCGAAGTTGTGGCCGTTTCTGCTCTTGTAAGGGTCTTCTGAGTATTTTGGACTAAACGCGATGAGCTGATTTCAAGAATAAACAGCTTTGCTTTGGGGTTTGTTCAGACGGTGGCCCCGTCTTTCCACACAGGTTGCCGCAGTTGCCCCAGGAGACAGGACAGGGCGAAGCAGTTGACAAAAGACTTAAGCAGACAAGAGCTGCACCACTTTTTTGCCCCATTGACTTGAACAGGCATGCACCATCTTGGTTTACCTCATATACGTACAGGCTGTGTCTGAAACTGAAGGCCGCTGTGCCTAAGAAGGCAGCATGGACACAAAGGATTATGGGATGTAAGGCAGCGAAGGTCACATCTATGCTGCCTTCAAAAAATGCCTGAACGGAGGAACCTCAGCCGACAGTAATTTATACAAACATTAGATTCGGACCTGACTGGGGGTCTTGCTGCCTCGGAGTGCCATATGAGTAGTGGAGGCAGCGTTTGTTATGTTTCAGACATAGTGTGTGTCAATTGTGTGTCTTTTTCTTTGGTTGCATATTCGCTTGGCTGCATTAGCCTCGAGCTTCAGTAACGTCATGACCCCAACATCTGTCATCATATCATGCCAGCTTGAATTGTGGTTTGCTGGTCAGCAGCAATGATATTTGATATGCTGATCGCCAGCAAAACCAGCATATGGTGTGTTTTGGATGGTGGTGTGCTGGTCAACCAGTATGACCATGCTGGGTGACCAGCTAAACCAGAACCAGACCAGCACTGCACAGGAATACATGCTGGCCTGTGGTGTTTTTTCAGCAGGGCCCTCTCTCTGTTCTTGCTAATTTGCTAAATGGGAAATTCAAAGAAAACTCCTGCATTAATGGGGCTTTTAAACTTTATGCTTGCAAAAAAATCACATCCAAAAATAATAATCAAAGCACTGTTAACACTGTTGTAATCCTGCTTGTACAGGATATTGTCACAGAGAGTAGTCTTGGTTCGCTTGATGTGTCTTTCCATCTGCAGTGAGGTGGTCCACGTCCACGTCCACCATCCTAGCTCTATTAACATCTAAGTAAACAAAACGGCCTCATAAAAACCCTATATTTTCTTGGAAAATCAAACGAGTCTTGGACTTTAATCTACTCACATATGAGTGAGCACCGTGCTTTCATTTGTTTACAGTTCGGTTTTTTGTTTTGAAGTTGCTGATAATAGGGATACACTACAAAGTGAAAGAAGCTAAACGTAAGACAGCAAATGTGTCCTGGCTGATGGACTATGACTGGATAAGGGAGAAGAGTGTGGGACTTTTTGGCTGAGTTATTTCTTCAAGAGCTGGACAGATAATTGTTTACATTGTCAGAAGCTTAAGCTCCTCACAGAAGCCCACAAACTTTATCCCATCACTCATCAACCTGAATCATTATAGGCCAACGAGACGTAGTCTAAACGGCGGTTTGATACTTAAGCTTTATGCTGTGAAAATGTGTACCCAATTCATTTTTTACTGTAAGCGAAGTTTGAGTAATTCTGGAAATCAGCATCTCTGTATGCTTTGGATTTAATCTATTTGAAGTCGGTCAGCATAAACACAGATCTGGGCAAGTGCAAATGCACTGAACACAAGTAATCACTGCTTGTGGGATGCCCAAGCTCACCTACAGCTATCGTTTATTAGTTTGTTTATTTATTTATTTATTTGCTTACTTATTAAAGATAGTTCTATAAGTGTATCTCACTCATTGGTCACTCCCTGCCATGTAGTTGGAGTGGGGTTCCAAAAAGTATCTTAATAGATGAACTGTTTTGAATTTTGTGTCTCTTTCTTAACTTTAAACTAGAGGTGGGTGAAAAAATAATAGTACAATACTTCAAGAAACTTTAGTGATACACAATATATCACAATATTAATTTTTTTCAGACATCTGATCATTTGTAACAGAGAAAGTGAACCAGTAGTGCTACGAGAAAATACTGAAAAACTATGAATACAATGATTTTTATTTAATGTTTGGCTCACTGTGCTGGACGATTGGTGAGAGTTCTACAAGTATCGACGATATACATGATATGTTTATGTATAAAAGCACATTGCGCTGTATTGTGACATGATAACAATATATATATTTTCATATTACCAAGCCCTACTTCATTTAAAATGGACTTTTCTATGTTGTTAGTTCATATATCTGGGCTATTAAGCACAGATTCATCACATTGCGTCATTTGGTTTTTGGTCATTTAAACCAATAATATTAACCATTAACATTGTGCTTTGATGTAACCCCTTTATGTTCTTGAACTTTTTTCAGATGCTGTACTCAAACAGAAATCAGCTAAACATACAGTACACAGTCATCTGCAAAGGTTTGAACACCTCTGGTCAAATTAAGTTTTGCTAATTAATGATAAGTGAAAATAAGTGAACACATCATCTACAGAGAACACACTGCTACACATTTTTAGTGCACTAAAAATCACTGTTTATTTGATGAGCTGAACATATTGAAAAAAAAAAACGAATCAAAACCTACAATGTGCCATAACTCTTGAAGAGGCCACAATGTGTTAAATTCAGCAAATAAACAGTTATTGTGGATTAAAACTTGCAAAACTGTGCACCCAAACTTTTGCACACAGATGTAGGCAAACACACACACACACACACACATGCCACTTTTACAAGAACAAAATCAGTCAATCAGTCATGTATTCGTTTATGGGGGCAAACAATAAGACATGCAATAAAATATATAATAAAATAAAATCATATAATGAAGCAAATAAAATTAGACTTTAATAAACAGTAAGAACAGGGTTAAAAAACTGTATCAAATATGAAACCGATGAGATCCATGAAGAAATAAAATATATGATGAATGATTTTTGGCACCCAGGTCAAATGACCTGTTGTTGATCTTTCGCATCCTTAAAAAAAGACGGTTCTTCAGGGGTTCTTTAGTAATGAGTCACTCAAAGAATTATTTGCATGCTGAACTAGTTCTTTGCATGGTGAAGTGGTTCTTCAGATTGATGGAGAATGTGTTGTATGTCGCTGCTGTCAGAACAAAACCTCGTATTTCCATTTTTGATGTTTTTCAGTTTTAACTTGCATTAAAAGTACAGGTTTTTTTCCTGGTCCTATAAAATGACCAACAGCTGGGATAGGCTCCAGCACCCCCACCGACCCAGAAGGAGAAGCGGCTTAGATGTGTGTGTGTGTGTGTGTGTGTGTGTGTGTGTGTGTGTGTGTGTGTGTGTGTGTGTGTGTAAAATGACCATATTGGAGATACGAAGTTTTGTTCCGATAAAAGCGAAGCGATATGATTCTGTAAAAAAACAAAAGGGTTCTTCTGTTTTCACAAACTTGACATCATAACAATAGTAGTGCAGTGTAGAACCATTTCCAAGAAGAACCTTATACAACACATTCTCCATCAATCTGAAGAACCATTTCACCATGTAAAGAACAATTTCATCATGTAAATGGTTCATTGATTGTTCGTGGTTCTATAGAAACCCACTGTCTTTATCAAAGAACCCTTTGAAGAATCATCATTTTAAGAGGGTAAGTGCACACAACTGCACTTAATAATCCACATTTATGGTTTATTTGCTCAATGTAATGTTGGGGATAAAAATAAAACATAAAATGTGGCCTGTGCAAAATTTATGAGACTTTATGTTGCATGTATTTTTTTATTTCAATATGTAAAAATTCAGAGAATAAATAGAAATTGTTGCTTTTCACTTAGAAAACCAATAAAACGTGTAAATTGACTGGGGATGTTTAAACTGATATTTGCTCTGCTGTAATGATTCAGTCTTAAGTGCTAAGTGGCTGCGCTGTGTCCGAGTGTGTGTATTTGTTGAGCCTGGCTCCTCTCAAACAATATCATCTCCCAAAGCAAAGACACACAGAGACCCAGAATGAATTCCGTTTTCTCCTCAAACAGTCTCCAGAGTCTGGTTAGCTAACAGCGCCAGTGTGTTTTCTTCCTCTGTCCAGGTGTGTATGGGGGTCAGGGAGAACCATGGTGCACAGATGAAGGTTTTCCTCTCGACTTCAACTAAAGTTCCAGAGTTATTGCTGGGCTGAGAGGAGAATTTATCTTTTAATCCAGTATGAATCTGCAGCGTGTGTAGTTTTACAGTCTGATGGTAATAATTGTTGAGTGATTTTAATCCAGTATGAATCTGCAGTGTGTGTAGTTTTACAGTCTGACTGTAATAATTGTGGAGTGATTTTAATCCAGTATGAATCTGCAGTGTGTAGTTTTACAGTCTGACTGTAATAATTGTTGAGTGATTTTAATCCAGTATGAATCTGCAGTGTGTGTAGTTTTACAGTCTGACTGTAATAATTGTGGAGCGATTTTAATCCAGTATGAATCTGCAGCGTGTGTAGTTTTACAGTCTGACGGTAATAATTGTGGAGCGATTTTAATCCAGTGTGAATCTGCAGTGTGTAGTTTTACAGTCTGACTGTAATAATTGTGGAGTGATTTTAATCCAGTATGAATCTGCAGTGTGTGTAGTTTTACAGTCTGACGGTAATAATTGTGGAGTGATTTTAATCCAGTGTGAATCTGCAGTGTGTAGTTTTACAGTCTGACTGTAATAATTGTGGAGCGATTTTAATCCAGTATGAATCTGCAGTGTGTGTAGTTTTACAGTCTGACAGTAATAATTGTGGAGTGATTTTAATCCAGTGTGAATCTGCAGTGTGTAGTTTTACAGTCTGACTGTAATAATTGTGGAGCGATTTTAATCCAGTATGAATCTGCAGTGTGTGTTGTTTTACAGTCTGGCGGTAATAATTGTGGAGGGATTTTAATCCAGTATGAATCTGCAGCGTGTGTAGTTTTACAGTCTGACTGTAATAATTGTGGAGTGATTTTAATCCAGTATGAATCTGCAGTGTGTAGTTTTACAGTCTGACTGTAATAATTGTGGAGCGATTTTAATCCAGTATGAATCTGCAGCGTGTGTAGTTTTACAGTCTGGCTGTAATAATTGTGGAGTGATTTTAATCCAGTATGAATCTGCAGCGTGTGTAGTTTTACAGTCTGACTGTAATAATTGTGGAGTGATTTTAATCCAGTATGAATCTGCAGTGTGTAGTTTTACAGTCTGACTGTAATAATTGTGGAGCGATTTTAATCCAGTATGAATCTGCAGCGTGTGTAGTTTTACAGTCTGACTGTAATAATTGTGGAGCGATTTTAATCCAGTATGAATCTGCAGCGTGTGTAGTTTTACAGTCTGACTGTAATAATTGTGGAGTGATTTTAATCCAGTATGAATCTGCAGCGTGTGTAGTTTTACAGTCTGACTGTAATAATTGTGGAGTGATTTTAATCCAGTATGAATCTGCAGCGTGTGTAGTTTTACAGTCTGACTGTAATAATTGTGGAGTGATTTTAATCCAGTATGAATCTGCAGTGTGTGTAGTTTTACAGTCTGATGGTAATAATTGTGGAGTGATTTTAATCCAGTATGAATCTGCAGTGTGTAGTTTTACAGTCTGATGGTAATAATTGTGGAGTGATTTTAATCCAGTATGAATCTGCAGCGTGTGTAGTTTTACAGTCTGACTGTAATAATTGTGGAGTGATTTTAATCCAGTATGAATCTGCAGTGTGTGTAGTTTTACAGTCTGATGGTAATAATTGTGGAGTGATTTTAATCCAGTATGAATCTGCAGTGTGTGTAGTTTTACAGTCTGATGGTAATAATTGTGGAGTGATTTTAATCCAGTATGAATCTGCAGTGTGTAGTTTTACAGTCTGACTGTAATAATTGTGGAGTGATTTTAATCCAGTATGAATCTGCAGTGTGTGTAGTTTTACATTCTGACTGTAATAATTGTGGAGTGATTTTAATCCAGTATGAATCTGCAGTGTGTAGTTTTACAGTCTGATGGTAATAATTGTGGAGTGATTTTAATCCAGTATGAATCTGCAGCGTGTGTAGTTTTACAGTCTGACTGTAATAATTGTGGAGTGATTTTAATCCAGTATGAATCTGCAGTGTGTAGTTTTACAGTCTGATGGTAATAATTGTGGAGTGATTTTAATCCAGTATGAATCTGCAGCGTGTGTAGTTTTACAGTCTGACGGTAATAATTGTGGAGGGATTTCAATCCAGAATGAATGAACTAACAGACATGGCAGCATAACGTGTTGTTATTGTTATTGATTGCAAGCTACTAGCTGCTGCTAACTAGGTCTGCCCACCACACAATGCTTTCTCTGAGACACATGAAGCCAGTAAGTCCATCGTGTTGAACTGACACTATTGCAACTTTAATCCACAGCTCAACATGAATTGTCTTCTCATTATTGTCTTGTGGATCATGTATTGGATCTGCTCTGACAGCACATATGAAAGTTCTATCTGATTAGGGCCCTCTAATGCATACACATACAACAACCTCCACAACTCCTGCAGTCTGTAAATCCCACATATGGATGGAAAGAAAATATCAACAACAGTGATATTAAGGGATCCAAAGGGAATGGAAGGGATGGGTGGTCGTTTTACACTGAGGATGTTTTTTTTTGGGATGGCAAACCCCCATATCCCCCCTCAAATGGTGTCCTGGGTAAAAGGGTCTGGTCTCAGACCTGTTCAAGCGTATAGAAACACACACACACACACACACACACACACACACACACACACACACACACACACACACACACACACACACACACACACACACACACACTCTATGAGAGATTTGTGGAGCGTGAAGTAGATGAGCAACTACAGGTCTCTGTGGTTAGTCATGAACGCTCTCTCACACTCACTCTGTCTCTATTAGACTTTCTCACTCTCTAACTTTCCTAACCAAAGCTGGTTTGTTTCGCAACTTTTCTCCTCCTGGGAGAATGACATGCAGGTCAGAGCTAGAAAGAGAAGGAGTGACTGTGGGAACTTGTACACTCACAAACACACTGATAGTGTGATCTTACTGTAAAAGCCCCCTCTCTTCAACAGAGAGAGAGAGAGAGAGAGAGAGAGAGACATGAAGTGACCCACAGACAAACAAGTGGTGAAGAAAACAAAGAAAACATCACAGGTTCATTCTGTAAGCCCCTGCAAGCTTAAAACTTTTGTGCAAACCTAACTGTACCTGATTATTCACATCAGGGTTTAGTCATTCTAATGTAATTTCTCAATTCTGTGTTGCCTTAACAAAATCTCGTTTCACTGAAATGATAACTTTTTTAGCCACGTTCCCAACATCTGTTACTGTAGAACTCATTTTTTTTTCATTTGTGAAAAACATCTGACTGAATTGTGTCGAGTTCAGACAGAGTTTTGGTGGGATTCACCAATAGATCAGAGTGAATATTTTCAGATCACATTTGGGTTCATATGGATTTCTTTAGGGCTACAGAATTTTGTCAGGCTACATTTGGGTTTAGACAGAATTTTGTCAGGCTACAGTTGGGTTTAGACAGAATTTTGCCAGGCTGCAGTTGGGTTTAGACAGAATTTTGTCAGGCTACAGTTGGGTTTAGACAGAATTTTGCCAGGCTACATTTGGGTTTAGACAGAATTTTGTCAGGCTACAGTTGGGTTTAGACAGAATTTTGCCAGGCTGCAGTTGGGTTTAGACAGAATTTTGTCAGGCTACAGTTGGGTTTAGACAGAATTTTGCCAGGTTGCCGTTGGGTTTAGACAGAATTTTGTCAGGCTGCCGTTGGGTTTAGACAGAATTTTGTCAGGCTGCAGTTGGGTTTAGACAGAATTTTGTCAGGCTGCAGTTGGGTTTAGACAGAATTTTGTCAGGCTACAGTTGGGTTTAGACAGAATTTTGCCAGGCTGCAGTTGGGTTTAGACAGAATTTTGTCAGGCTGCCGTTGGGTTTAGACAGAATTTTGCCAGGTTGCCGTTGGGTTTAGACAGAATTTTGTCAGGCTGCCGTTGGGTTTAGACAGAATTTTGCCAGGTTGCCGTTGGGTTTAGACAGAATTTTGTCAGGCTGCAGTTGGGTTTAGACAGAATTTTGTCAGGCTGCAGTTGGGTTTAGACAGAATTTTGTCAGGCTACAGTTGGGTTTAGACAGAATTTTGCCAGGCTGCAGTTGGGTTTAGACAGAATTTTGTCAGGCTGCCGTTGGGTTTAGACAGAATTTTGCCAGGCTGCAGTTGGGTTTAGACAGAATTTTGTCAGGCTGCCGTTGGGTTTAGACAGAATTTTGCCAGGTTGCCGTTGGGTTTAGACAGAATTTTGTCAGGCTGCCGTTGGGTTTAGACAGAATTTTGTCAGGCTACAGTTGGGTTTAGACAGAATTTTGTCAGGCTGCAGTTGGGTTTAGACAGAATTTTGTCAGGCTACAGTTGGGTTTAGACAGAATTTTGTCAGGTTACAGTTGGGTTTAGACAGAATTTTGTCAGGCTGCCGTTGGGTTTAGACAGAATTTTGCCAGGTTGCCGTTGGGTTTAGACAGAATTTTGTCAGGCTGCCGTTGGGTTTAGACAGAATTTTGTCAGGCTACAGTTGGGTTTAGACAGAATTTTGTCAGGCTGCCGTTGGGTTTAGACAGAATTTTGTCAGGCTACAGTTGGGTTTAGACAGAATTTTGTCAGGCTACAGTTGGGTTTAGACAGAATTTTGTCAGGCTGCCGTTGGGTTTAGACAGAATTTTGTCAGGCTACAGTTGGGTTTAGACAGAATTTTGTCAGGCTGCCGCTGGGTTTAGACAGAATTTTGTCAGGCTACAGTTGGGTTTAGACAGAATTTTGCCAGGTTGCCGTTGGGTTTAGACAGAATTTTGCCAGGTTGCCGTTGGGTTTAGACAGAATTTTGCCAGGCTGCAGTTGGGTTTAGACAGAATTTTGTCAGGCTACAGTTGGGTTTAGACAGAATTTTGTCAGGCTGCCGTTGGGTTTAGACAGAATTTTGTCAGGCTACAGTTGGGTTTAGACAGAATTTTGCCAGGTTGCCGTTGGGTTTAGACAGAATTTTGTCAGGCTGCCGTTGGGTTTAGACAGAATTTTGTCAGGCTACAGTTGGGTTTAGACAGAATTTTGCCAGGCTGCAGTTGGGTTTAGACAGAATTTTGTCAGGCTACAGTTGGGTTTAGACAGAATTTTGTCAGGCTGCCGTTGGGTTTAGACAGAATTTTGTCAGGCTACAGTTGGGTTTAGACAGAATTTTGTCAGGCTGCCGTTGGGTTTAGACAGAATTTTGCCAGGCTGCAGTTGGGTTTAGACAGAATTTTGCCAGGCTGCCGTTGGGTTTAGACAGAATTTTGCCAGGCTGCCGTTGGGTTTAGACAGAATTTTGTCAGGCAACAGTTGGGTTTAGACAGAATTTTGCCAGGCTGCCGTTGGGTTTAGACAGAATTTTGTCAGGCTACAGTTGGGTTTAGACAGAATTTTGTCAGGCTGCCGTTGGGTTTAGACAGAATTTTGTCAGGCTACAGTTGGGTTTAGACAGAATTTTGTCAGGCTACAGTTGGGTTTAGACAGAATTTTGCCAGGCTGCAGTTGGCTTTAGACAGAATTTTGTCAGGCTACAGTTGGGTTTAGACAGAATTTTGTCAGGCTGCCGTTGGGTTTAGACAGAATTTTGTCAGGCTGCCGTTGGGTTTAGACAGAATTTTGTCAGGCTACAGTTGGGTTTAGACAGAATTTTGCCAGGCTGCAGTTGGGTTTAGACAGAATTTTGTCAGGCTACAGTTGGCTTTAGACAGAATTTTGTCAGGCTGCCGTTGGGTTTAGACAGAATTTTGTCAGGCTACAGTTGGGTTTAGACAGAATTTTGCCAGGCTACAGTTGGGTTTAGACAGAATTTTGCCAGGCTACAGTTGGGTTTAGACAGAATTTTGCCAGGCTACAGTCAGCTTTGGACAGAATTTTGGTGGTGTATAATCAAGTTGGTATTGTTTCTAAAGGCCTTGAATTAACATCATATATCGTAAAGCTGGCATTGTTCAGCGGAAGCACCGTGACATAGCAGCAGGGTTTTCTCACGGTAGTCAACGCCCTCCTCTTTGAGGTTGTGAACGAACAGGTCAGTGTGGGTGGAGATGAATGGGAGGTGGATGACACTTAGTGTGAAGTAGCTACTGGCAATGATGCAGCAAAAGAGGAACAGCGAATAAGACGTCAGGATTGCAAGGCGTATAAGGTGATGTCATCGATTTGAGCAACATTGGATGATGCATCAACACTGGATCATTTGAGAAATTCGATTGAATAAAATCAGTGGTTGTGGCCTTTTAACCCCTTAATCACTGGAGTTAGTATTTAATCATTAACATTAGGACTTGTTATTTAGCAGCTTCTATAAAATGAGTATATAAGTAAAAGTGTGAACAAAAAATGAAGCACCTGAGAGATTAAGGACTTGAAAATGCTCTCTTTTGAGTGCAGATGTTCGCTACTGGATGTGTTGCCTTTCACACTAGGGGGCAACAGAGAAGAGGTGGGTAGTAGAGACCCAGTCAAACTGTGCTCAAAAGCACAAGCACCAAAGGAATTTGATGTGAATGGTGCAATACAAAAAGCACCTCCCCCACACTGTGATAATGCAGATGATTTTGATTCTTACAAATATTCTTACATGAAAAGGAAAACAGTCCTAAAACTGACGAGTTCTGATTCCCCTCCTTTCTTCTTTAGATATGAGCTCATTTGAATATAACGGCATGATTCAGTTTAAAATGATCTACCTCAAAACTCTTATTCCTTCTTTCTCTCTGTCTGCTTTTCTTCCATTCCATTCTTTCTCTTTTCTTCCATTCCTTTTTTTTCTGCTTCCCACTTTCTTTCTCTCCCTCATTCCTTGTTTCTCACATTTTTCTTTTGTCTCTGTTTTCTGCTTCTCTTTGTCATTCTTTCTTTTATTCCTTCACTTTTTCTTTCCACCTTTCATTCCTTCACTTTAACCTTTCATTCTTTCTCTATCTGTCTGCCCGCTTTATTCTCTCCCCCTCTTTCTATATTTTTCTCTCTTACTCCCTCTATCTCTTTCTTTATTACTCTCCACTTCCATCTCTCTGTTTAGGAAAGGACATGAACTGTACCTATTACACACCTCTCTCTCTCTCTCTCTCTCTCTCTCTCTCTCTCTCTCTCTCTCTCTCTCTCTCTCTCTGTATTCACTCTCAGGCTGTCTTTATCCCATTAGTTCATCCTCCTCTTGTCTCCAGTGTGTTTTATTATCTCTCTCTCTCTCTCTCTCTCTCTCTCTCTCTCTCTCCCTCTCTCTCTTTCTCTCTCTCCTAGCACCACCCCACTCGGCCTTGGGGAGATTGGGGTGGGGGGGTTCTGTGCCATCATCTATTCACGGCCCCTCTTTAAAGGCAGCGGCGAGACACAGCTGTTCCAATTTCAGAATAAAGACCACCGCCCCCTGCACTTCTCCATTTCACAAACCCGCCCCGTCGTCCCGCTTGGCTCCCTCCTTCCTCCACCTACACCCCCCACCGCGTGCCGCTTTTTCTCCTGTCACTCTTTATATTCATGTTCATTCAGAAAATGATTCAGTGCATCAAACCCCAGACTCTGACTGAACTTTGGTTTGATTGGAATGTGACCGTTTTATTCAGAACTGTGCCTAAAAGTACTCAAATGTGACTGGAGACAATAAAAAATGTCAAATATTTGGGGAATTTTTATGTTAGAAAATGGCCTGAGTTTGGAAAATACATCAGTGTTCCCTTCATTGGATATTTTTATATTTTATTGACTATAGTTGCAATTATTTCTGAATCAGTTGATTGAAAATACTGTTATTTGGACTGCACAATGATTCAATGCCATGACAGTTTTTGGGGAACGATTCAATGATTCATAAAATCTCCACCGTATGAACCAATTTATTTTGGTACAATTGAGTTATTTAGTCCACAGCAGAATAGAGACAATACAAACACCACAATAAGCTTTTCGGATGGATATTTACAATAAGATGTTTGTGGATTTTATTTTAGTCTAAAAAAAAAGAGCTCACGCTTTATCGATTACCATTATACAAAGGATCACGTTTAATAGCAACACTATATTTTAGGTGTCAGTCTCTGACTCCATGATTCGATTTGATTATGATTCTTTAGGAAACAATTAAGTGCATCGTAATATCTCGAATCTCATCATGAATCTCATGAATTTATATACATAAGACTCAGAAATTTGATACAAATATATAGAACTGAAACTGATTTTTTAAGGATGTTTAAGGTTTAAAAATAGCTGGGAATTTTGTATTTATCAACAAAAATGATCTCACACTTGGTTGGATATTGTTATAGTAGATTAGAATCAAGCATAAAGACAAGACTATAATATAGGGGTGTCAATCTCTGACTCCAAGACAACACATCAAGCTTTCTGGAAGGACTTTTACATCTAAAATTGGCCTGAGAAAATAAAGAGCTCTTTACTGAATGTTATTATAGGAGATTATAACGTTCCACAGTCCAGGCCTAACAGCTCCAGCAAAGTAGATAAATGGGGTATTGCAGGGAAGAGGAAGAGAGGGCCCAGAGGCCGGCCACCTCCTGAAATGAGCGGTTTGGTTGCTCAATTGGTGCCCAAACCAGCTGTCATTACAGATGCGTTTTCCTCCGTTCCTGTACAAGCAGCACTGGGATTACTGTGCTGTCCCAGCTGATGCATAATACATGACCAGTGCTGATTAACTGGGCTTTAAAAGTGGCAGGTTCTGCAGAGTGTCGGGGGAGAAAGCATGGACCATGAGGATGTTTCATACAGGAACAAAGCTTAATCGAGCTAATGTAGCTTAATCAATCAGTCAGATTCTTCATATCTGTCCTGCAGTGCAGGAGAGACTGTCCTGTTCTGCACTTTGTTTGTGTAGATCAGTGATTATACAGATTAAAAGAAGAAATCAGAGGCATTCATCTGCAAAATTATCATTCAAGTTAAACTTCTACTTAACATTCACAGCTCAGATGACCAGCGGCATCTCCTGGAATGACTTTAACGCTCTTATCTTTGAAAATGGAACAGTCAGTATGATGGAAAAACACGTTTTCCTCACTTCTTTCAAAATGATAGATTAGAAATAATGTAAATATTCAAGTTTCAAAACATGCACATTTAGTAAAAAGGGTTCTTTTATGTTTTGTGTCATAGAGAAGAACTAAGTAACCGTTCAAGTTTCAAAAAATACACTACTAGTAAAAAAGAGGGTTCTTTAGCTCATAGCAGTAGGAGAACCCTCTTTGTTCCTTTTAAAAAGGGCTCTTTAAAAGAACCATATGGTTTTGTGTCATAGAGAAGAACAACATGAACGTTTAAGTTTCAAAAAATACACTCACAGTAAAAATGGTTCTTGGCATAACAATCTGGGAACCGTTTTTTGGCGCTTTTTAATAAGGGTTCTTTTAAGAACCATATGGTTTTGCATCAAAGAGGAGGACCATATATACATTCAAATGATGTTAACGAGTGCTCCCTTGAAAATAAGCTTTCTGTTCAACCCCCGGTCCAAATATGAAAAATAAACTGCACTGCTTTTGTGATGTCACAAAAAATCTGACACATTTACAGACAAGCTACGACGCAACTCACAGCAGTTTAGCTCCGCCCATTTGCGTTGAAGTTACAAAGAATGTTTTGCCTAAATGAGACGTAATGCATGGCAGCCAATCGGCAGATACATCATTTACATACATTGGTCTAAAAGACACAGTAACCAAAACATGACAGATGCTTTGACCCAGCGTGAGCTGCTTTCTGAGGTCGCTATAGCGACAGCCAAGCCTGTCCAAGCAGTCGGGTATTGCCACTGTACGCAGCAGACAATCTGACAGAAAAATGCTTCACCTACGTAAACGTAAACACATGATACATCGCCTTTTCATTTCAACAGAGCAGGTGCAGCAGATCGCTCTCTACGTTTAGCTGATGAGGCTGTTGGAATAACAGTAGATCCTGCTCTGACTGGTCCTCTATCACCCCTTGAGCACTGAGCGTCATTTGTGTTTGCGTACCAGCGTTGAGTATTGTGGCGTCCGCCATGGGCCGCCCTGCTATGAGGAGCTTAGGAGTGGCCATGCAAAGCGGCTCTCGGGAGGCGCCTTAGTCCCAATGTAAAAAGGTGCTGCTGCTTCTGTTGTTGTTGATGTTAATAGTGTAGTTGTGCTGTTTGGAGTAATTATGACTGAGGAGGGTCTGTTCACAGTGTGATGAAATGTCCACCCTCCATGGATGTCGTGTCCTCCAACGTTACATCTCCCAGGTGCTGTGTTGAGTAGCTGGGCTGGGTGTTTCTTGCTGCCTGTTCAAATGCCTTTTCAAAATGATTGTTTTCCATGTTTTCCTCTACAGTATGCTTCTGACCTAAGGGATGAAGAGAGATGGGAAAACGGTCATCCCTGCTGAAAAAGGATTCAAACCTACTGGTGTTGCTTTCTAATGGGAATTGGCTAAATGGTTTCCAATGGTGACCACCAGTTTTCTTGGAGAACACCTATAGATCCCATTGTGAAACTACCAAATGCATTTAGAATCGGTTATTGGTCACCAGTTAAGCCGGTAGGGTCCTTTACATTGTGATATCAACGCATCAAAAAAGCCAAAACACATTACAAAACCAGCAGGAACCGACAGAAACACTTAAGGGTTTCTATGGTTTTTTTTTCAGCAGGGATGTACAAGATGAATTACGGCAGACACAAAGCAAGCACACTTAATAAAGAGAGCACATAAGAAAGAATAGATAAAATAGAAGAATAAGTATCATTTGGGCCCTTTAAAGCCATTTTCTGTACACCACGCACCTCCTTTCTTTAACGGCGGGGCGCGACTTTAATCGATAGCCCCGCCCACTCGTGAATATTCACGATCTCCGGAGGCGCCCCGCCCCCCGCTGCTGAGAACGGGGCCGTTATAGATAGAACGCTCGCGTGCTCTCACAATCGAAGCGCAGCTCGCGAGCTCCGTCGGAACGGTCGAACGCAGCGCACCAAACAAAAACGTCATAATCAACAACAACAACAACAAAGAACAAGAGCAGGGAAAAGAACGCGTTTGGAACGTCTGACACCAAAAAGAACGGAAAGAACGTCTTTAGAACGAAGGAGCATAAAAAAAAACAAAACAGCAAAAAAAAAAAAAAAAAAGGAGAAGAAGAGGCTCGCGGAGGAAAACAGAAAAGGGGCTTCTCCCATCTGCACGCGCCTGTGTTTAGGATTGTTCCCTCTCGTGCATGTGCAGAGCTGGAAGAAGAGGCGCGTGGAGCCGGGATTGTATATGAAGAGCCGCGCGCGCTCCAGCTGAACTCGTAGTTTGTGGCCGCGCGGAGTGGAGAGAGCACGCAGGGGCGGCATGGCCGGGACTCGGACGCTGGGGCTCGCGGTGGCGCGCCTGCATCTGCTCCTGCACTGCTTCTGGATCCAGGTACGGCGCTTTAGCCTCGCATGCACGAGCCCTGCGCTTGCTGCGCGCGCGCTCTGCCCGCGCTCGGTGTTAGTTCTGAAGACTCTCCGCGCAGATTAGATCAGTTTCGCGCTGCGAGAGAGGCGGCTGCAGCGTGGAGCGGCAGGGGTCTGAAGCACGCGCCTTCAGTTCACTTCTTTCGGTCGAGCTCTTGTTCGGGTCGGACTGACAGGAGCGACCCGCACCGACCCGTTCGCCAGCTTGTTTTGTTGGAATGGTCCCGGTCCACCTTAAACGGTGCCGCGCCAGCGTGTAGCCGCTGCACGGTTTAAGGTGGAACTGGATCATTCGGACGCGAAGCCTGTAGACGGGCGGGTTTAGCAGCCGAGCCGCTCCCAGCGCCACTCTGCTGGCTGTGGCTTGGCGTTTCTTCCCGAACAGCCGTTTTTGCACTTAAACGTAGTTTTTGACCGGCTTCAGATCAAAAGCGCGAGGCTGTCTTCGCCGCGCATTGGCTGCTTTCAGCGAACCCCCCCCCCCCCCCCCCCCCCAAAAAAAAGTACCACCGAGCACGAGCTACACTAACTTTGCGCGCGCCTGGCTTGCCTTTCTCTCGTGTTTCTCTTGCCGCTGTTTTATGTGTTTCTGTGCCCGTGTGTGTTTCCGCAGAGCTCCGGAGCGTCTGGCCATTTCGAGCTGCAGCTGCTGTCCGTGCACAACGCGCGAGGCGAGCTGCAGAGCGGCGCGTGCTGCGACGGCGGCGCGCGCGACCCAGCGACGGAGGTGTGCGCGAGGGACGAGTGCGACACGTATTTCCGCGCGTGCCTGAAGGAGTACCAGTCGCGCGTGTCCGCCGGCGGCCCGTGCAGCTTCGGCAGCAGCTCCACGGCCGTGCTCGGGGGGAACAGCGTGGCGCGCGAGGCGCTGGCCGGGGACAGCCGCGCGCGCATCGTGCTGCCCTTCAGCTTCGCCTGGCCGGTGAGTTGTGAGTGTGCAAGTGGGAAAAAGTACCAATTAAACCGTCCGCTCGAGAGGAGTGCGTTGCATACGGGGCATCAGCGCAGCCGGGTGTACCACATGGGTGGTCGGGGTGGCTGCAAGGGGGCACCTAATGTCCAGGGACAGCAAGGCGTTACCGCACCAGTCAGTGTGTGTGTGATAACCCAGCTGTAAGTCTGGCTGAACCATCACTGGACTGAATGCGGCAGACAGGCCTGAGGGTGAAACACAGGTAATGCCGTTCTATCCCAGTTGCATTGTGGCTGCAGGGATCTGCACATCTGGCTGATCTTAGGCCTTCGGTTATTATCAGTGTGTGTGATAGGGAGTCTGGTGTGTTTGACGGGGCACCATCACTCTGATGTGCCTAGGGGTACCAAAGGGTCATAGTCCAGCTCTGGGCATCACAGGGTCACAAGATGCTGCTGTGTGTGAATGGATCGGTGCTCCGGTTCAGTTCCGGCACATTCCTGCGAGCTGACGTGATCGTGTTTGGTTCTGCTGCGCATGTCCGGTCAGGGCTGCCAACGAGAGGGGTCAGCACAGCAGCACACGTTGTGCCAGGGTTTGAGAGACCGCTTATATGTGTGCTCATCAGCTATGGCATTAAAGCACCTCCTTGTCCATTTTATCAGTTCCACTTACCATAAAGGAGCACGCTGCAGTTCTACAGTTACAGACTGTAGTCCATCTGTTCCTCTGAGAGTTTGTAACCCTGTTGTTCAATGGTCAGGACCCCCGTGGACCCTCACAGAGCAGGTACTATTTGGGTGGTGGATCATTCTCAGCACTGCAGTAACACTGATGTGGTGGCGTGTTAGTGTGTGTTGTGCTGGTGCGAGCGGATCAGACACAGCAGTGCGGCTGGAGTTTTTAAACACTGTGTCCACTCACTGTCCACTCTATTAGACACTCCTACCTTGTCGGTCCACCTTGTAGATGTGACGTCAGAGACGACAGCTCATCTGCTGCTGCACGGTTTGTGTAGGTCGTCCTCTCGTCCTTCATCAGTGGTCACAGGACGCTGCCCACAGGACGCTGATGGCTGGATAATTTTGGTTGGTGGACTATTCTCAGTCCAGCAGAGACACTGAGGTGTTTAAATGGGCAGTGAATGTGAATGTTATGGCTGATTGCTGTGTATGTATGAGTGTCTCTGTACTTGTGCCAGTATGAACATGCATGTATGACTAGAACTGGGTATCATTCAGGGCCTTCTATTAGGGGAATTCCACCACTTTTTCAAAATTTCTGCATAATTAAGCCACTGTGGTGTGAACAGTGTCATTCACGTGTACAGAGACGCAGACTTCTTTACAGTGGTGCTGAGAGGAACCAGGAGTCACAATGTCTACAGTACAAATAAAGTCATTTGTTGCTATATGTGGTGTTGATGATGGCAAAAAGATATGAATTTATACTATAAAATATTTATAAAATGTAATAACGTCCTGTGAGGGAGCTTTTAGAGGGAGTTATCACCAACTCTGGGAACAGTTCTGACTGTAAGTTTCTCAAGAGCCAGGCTTTTTTACATCACACCACCATGAATGACAACAGAAATGTTGGAAAATTGGTGGAATTCCCCTTTGAATGACTAACCAAAAGTGGGCATGGCTTAAAGCAGAAACGAGTGCTAGATTCTGGAAGTAGGCTTATTTATTACGCTGACTGTACTGGACTGCGGACTGAAGTGCTGCCGTTCATAACATGAATTTTAACAGCCAGTCAGGAGGCAAGATTTTGGAACAAGCATGCTTATCCAGCCCAACATGACGTTCAGCGCCCTGTCCTATAAGAGAACTGAATTTCGATACTCAGTCCTGGATACGACTGTGTGTATGAGTGAATGTAATTGAGTGGAGTTGAGCATCGGTTGGTCTCTGCACTGTTTTAGATCAAAGGGCTGAAACAATGAGGCCCATAAAATCTCTTCAGTTTATCAGCCTCTAAATTCTCTCCCACATTCAGCTACTGTTATGCACACAAAGGCTGCGGGAAACAGCTTTACTGATTCCAAAGAGATACAGTTAGCCCCCAACACTTCCACTGCTGATAACCTCAGCTCTGTCTCTGTATATGTGCTGTTTTCTATCTGAATTCCTTGCATGTGTCACGATTAGGGCTGCACAAAATGTGCATCGCCATAGTCACATGTTTACCATGAAATGACCACAGTGTGAAGAGCAGTTGGTGTTCTTTAATCAAAGAAAAAAAAAGTTGGAAGGTTTTGTTATGACAGTGACGATATGTTATTTGCAGTATTGGCTTTTGCAATACTGAGATTGCGCAGAGCAGCTGTATACAAATCCCGACCAGTTGCAGACCTTCTCACCAGTTTTGATAAAACAAGGCCTAAGTAACCCATTCATGTCCGACAGCTACATTTAGTATTCTGAAGTGCCACAGAACGTTTTCTGACTGGATACTTCTAACAGTAAATGTAACAGTGCTGTGAAGCAATACAACATATCGCATCATATCTTAATGTGTCGTGTCATATTGTGTTGTATCATAGTGTATAGTGACTAGCATGTTAGCTTGAGGGTAATTTGTTAACTTGGGGCTATAATTAGCAGGTATTTTAGTATAAGAGCAGCTTTTGTTTCAAATACTGAATTTTTACAATGTCTTAGGCTGAGCTAAAACCACTTGAGCTCAAACCTGTTACGACTGGGCTCAACTCAGCTATGACAGAGCTAAATCCAGCTGTGACTGAGCTAGACTTGGCTATGACTGAGCTAAATCCAGCTGTGACTGAGCTAGACTTGGCTATGACTGAGCTAAATCCAGCTGTGACTGAGCTCAACTTGGCTAAGGCTGAGCTAAACCTGGCTATGACTGAGCACAGCTTGAATAAGGCTGAGGTAAACCTGGCTAAGAATGAGCTAAACTTGGCTCTGACTGAGCTAAACCTGCCTAAGGCTGAGCTAAACCTGGCTAAGGCTGAGCTAAACTTGGCTAAGGCTGAGCTAAACCTAGCTATGACTGAGCTAAACATGGCTAAGGTTGAGCTAAACCTGGCTATGACTGAGCTAAACATGGCTAAGGTTGAGCTAAACCTGGCTATGACTGAGCTAAACATGCCTAAGGTTGAGCTAAACCTGGCTATGACTGAGCTAAACATGCCTAAGGTTGAGCTAAACCTGGCTATGACTGAGCTAAACATGCCTAAGGTTGAGCTAAACCTGGCTATGACTGAGCTAAACATGCCTAAGGTTGAGCTAAACCTGGCTATGACTGAGCTAAACATGCCTAAGGTTGAGCTAAACCTAGCTATGACTGAGCTAAACATGCCTAAGGTTGAGCTAAACCTGGCTATGACTGAGCTAAACATGCCTAAGGTTGAGCTAAACCTGGCTATGACTGAGCTAAACATGCCTAAGGTTGAGCTAAACCTGGCTATGACTGAGCTAAACATGCCTAAGGTTGAGCTAAACCTGGCTATGACTGAGCTCAACTTGTCTGTGATAGAGCTAAACTTGGCTGTGATAGAGCAAAGCCTGGCTATGACTGAGTTAACCTGGGCTCAAGCCAGCTAAGCCATCAGTTCAGCTTTTGATGATGAAAGTAAAACAGCGAACTAGCCAAGTGAAATAACATGATAACTTGAAAAAACAACTCAAAAGCAAATTACATCATTATGACTCATATACACATTACAAGTGACAGAAGTGGCTCAAACAGCTGTTTTTCAGTCAGTCTATTAATCTGAATAATATGGCCATATTGAACTGCAGTGTAATCGCTGTGCTTAAAACTGAGGTTAAGACAAAGATTATTGTGTTTGAGCGATTTGAGTATTCAGGCTCTCATTTGGAAACACCAGTGAGTATTCAGAGCCTGTAAATGCTGTTCAGTCCAGCTTTGATATGTTGCAGTTGCAGTACATAGCATAATAACTGTAATACGATATTTTCTCTATATAGAGCAGCCCTGCATACATACGTACATACAGAAGATTCCTTGACTGTGAGGGAGTCAGGCGATTGTTTTTTTTTTGCTGTTTTTGTTTCTCAATCCACTTCCCTGAATGGCATGATTGTTCGCCATGTGTGTTTACTTTTGCCACCCCAAGGGTTTAGCTGTCAATACTGGGTCACGCAGAGTCATGCCGATAGTCCAATTAGCCTCAGTTACCAGGGCAGCCGTCCTTCAGACATCTCACACGCGCTCAACCCGTCTCATAGTCTAGACCGACTCCAGAGTCCGTTCTGAATGGAGAGTAATTAGACATTGTCATCTTGCATGCTTTCTTTTCCCTTAAATCTCTACCTAGCAATACTTCCACTAGGCAGTGCTGATCCAGCCCAGTACAATGAGCTCTGGCCACAAAGGAGGAGCTTAGAAAGGAACACAGGGGGCTCATGAATGGGTTTGTGTGTGTGTTTTGATGGTTGTATAGTTTTTTGCATCATCAGCAGCGCTCAAGGCGTCCCTAGTCCTTCCAGAGGGTTACTGGTGGATGTTTAAGGCGGCTGCTGAGCAACCAATCTCCAGCTGAGACCACTGTTTTTTATTAATCGCTGCTGGATGTTCTGGTTGGGGACTGTGAATCAGAATTATTGGCCTGATTCACTTGAACGTATGAGGAATTTTTTCATCCTATTTTGTTTTATTTCTCATTGCTGTTTTGATAGAATGCATTGGCAAACATAGCTCAGGAAATGTCTGAAAATCAGCAGCAGGCACCTTTTGCCTGTTTACTGCCTGACAATATGATATGTTTCTTTATCTGATTATATAAAAACACAGTTTAGTATCACGGTTTGACTTCTAACTCATTTTTAATCAGTCTATTGGTTGGTGCTGCCCTCTTTCATGTTTCATAGCTGCAGCCACAAAAGTAAAAAAAATATGACTTTATTTTATTTGCACATTACGGAGCCCTGCTGGTGAAATCACATATAAAATAAAATAAGCTGTGGCCACACCTTATTAATGTGTGGGAATGAGATTCTAGTGCATGGCCACGACTTAGTAAAGTGTGGGGATGGGATCATGTCTTACTAAGTGGTGGCCATGCATTAGGATCTTGTTCCAACACCTTATTAAGCCGTGGCCATGCATTAGGATCTTGTTCCCATGCCTTACTGAGTTGTGGCTATGACTTAGTTTTCTTGTTCCCTTACTAAGTCAAGGCCATGTATTATTTTTATTTATACAGGATGTCACCAGGGGGGCTCCATATGCACATATATATTATTCATTAGGCAAATGCATTTCTATCATAATTTACTGCATTTCATTATCGTGTAATCAAGCAAACGTACATATTTAAATAAGTGATACTTTTTTAATCCCACAAACAGGGAAATTCCACCTCTGCATTTAACCCATCCGTGAAGTGAAACACCACATACACACTAGTGAATAGACAAACACACACTAGGGGGAAGTAAGCACACCTACCCGGAGCGGTGGGCAGCCCTATCCATGGCGCCCGGGGACCGATTGGGGGTTAGGTGTCTTGCTCAAGGACACCTCAGTCATGTGCTGTCGGCCCTGGGGATTGTACCGGTAACCTTCCGGTCACAGGGCCAGTTCCCTAACCTCCAGCCCATGACTGCCCCATATTTTGCATGGAGTTTTGGTGAATTTATTTGTTATTTAGTTATTGGCTGTTTTATTTTCTGTATGCCTTAATTAGTGTAAAAACAGATGAAAATCCAGTTGTCACCTAAAATCAGTTTGGTTTCCATGATATTAGTCTAACAGCTCCACTCCAGAACTAAAGAAGCCAACCATATGTTTGCTCGTCGTCGTCTGCATTTGGGGTTAAGGAAAATTTAGTATATTTGAGTTCCATTCATTTCTTTAATGGATGCTCTAACCACAACCATGCAACCACTATTGTTGCAAAGTGGGACATGAGAGAAGTGGTGGGTGGTTGTTGAAGTTTTTTACTCATAAGGCACTGGCGTTGGTTCAGGGAGTTTCATTCTTATAATGTTCTGAACAAATTGGAATGCAGAAAGATGATGATTAGTATCATATTGTTGCACGGTTTACTGTCTACGCTCGAGCCGAGAGGTGGCGCGGGAGTGAACTGTTGGTTGGTGCCAATTGTTTGCAAGCTTTGATGTTCAAGCATAATTAATAGAATGTGATTCTCCACGAGGTGCATTGTGACATGTTGACAGTTCTGCACTGTGATGTCACAGCGTCATGATGCATTGTGACACCACTGATTGATTTGCTTGGTGTTGAGAAGTGAAAAGGCTCTGTTGTTGATTGGGAGCAGATGTACAGTCTTTGTATAACTGGCTGATGATTTTTGAGTTTGGTGCCTGAGAATGCATGACCTACTAGTCAGTACGAAAAACAATGTCTTTCTTCTTCATATAAAGGGATTGCGTATCATGCACAAAAAAGTACTAGGATTTTTTTGTGGACAGCAGTGTGTGTGTGTGTGTGTGTGTGTGTGACGGACTTGTGCACGTTTGAAGAGAAGGTTAGATTCCAGGTTTTGAGTTTTTTGGCTGAAAAACATAACAATTAGACAAGCCTACGATGAAGTGTCAAAATCTATCAATTTACAAATAAATTTAATAGTAATGAAAATGAGAAACACTGATTCAAAACATTTTGTTCTGGACTCCCGAGTGGCGCAACCGTCTAAGAGCTGGCCCTGGTGATATTACAGCCGTCCATGGCCGGGAGTCCAAGAGAGCACAATCAGCCTTGCGCTCTCTCTGGAGGGCTAGGATGGCTCCCCCCATCACTCAGTGCGATGATAATTGGCTGACGTAACAGAGCTGGCGGTTGGCGCTTTCCTCTGAGCATGCTCGGCTGTCCAGTGGCGCTGCACGAGCACCGGTTTGAAAAGATGTGGTGGTGCTTCATATGTCTTGGAGAAGTGTGTGCTAGCCTTCCTAGCGCTGGTGTGACTGGGGGAGTCCTAACTAGTGGGTGGAATTGGAAACCACTAAAAAACTGGGGGAAAACCTGATGTTGCTTTCAAAAAGCCTGAGCAGCAGATCAACAGCGAACACACACACACTGTTTTACACACTTGTTCTACAAGGGCGGTTATAATCACTGCTTGAGTGTCCAGACACACACATCAGCCAAGACCTTCTGCTCTACAGATTTGACAGCACTGAGAACCTGACATCTCGCTGAACATGCAGAATACAGCAAAACAACAGAAGCAGAAAAGAAAGTTTCTGCCGCCTGTCTTTGCCGTCTCTCTTCAAAACGCTTAAGAGATTCACAAGCGGCTGTAAAAGTGTGAATTACAGCTAATAAAACTTCACTGCTGTGGAAGATGACAGACCATATTCTCTTGCCTTGCCCTGCCTTGCCTTTGCATCACTAATGTGTATTTCTCTCTTTAACTGAGAGCCCTGCTGTGTATGTTTCCTCCCTTATGGACATTGCGTTCATCGTGTCTTTGGTTTTGCTCTTTTCTTTGATTTGTGGAAGTGGCTGACGGCACTCCGGTGTTTGTTTTTCTGTCTGTCTGTGAGTCCGGTCTTCTTTTCTGTGTGTGTGTTAGTGGTAAACAGTAGCTCCGGGCGTGCGGCCGGGCAGATTAGGGTGAATAAAGACTTGTGGGTCCCACACTGGCTGCAGCAGGAAGCTCCGCTGTGGGAAAAGACAATGTGCTGAAGAGGCTGTAATATGGGATGCTGGCTAAAGCCTCCGGGGCGAGACGGTAACACACAGAGTTCACTGGACTGTGTGTGTGAATTCAGGAGACAGTTTAGGCCTGAGCTTCCCAGCTACACTAATACTGCTGTTCTTTACTCCGTTTCTGTGTGTGTGTTTGTGGGTAGCTTACTTCCTCTGTCCTTTTTTGCTTTTTTCATTCTCTGCTTCTCAGTCGTTCAGTCTCAGAGAGAATATAATTGTGATAATTACGTTAGCATGTTTTGTTTAATAAAATGCAGCTCTTCTTTCCAAGTAGGCAAAACCTCCTTAAACTGGTAAGCTGGTAAAGCTAACAAAGGGTTCCTCTCTTATTCATATATGTAGGCTAAATAGCTTTCATCACTCTATGCATGTGGACTAATATTAGTAAAGTAAATAATAGAAGGTAATGCAGTTTTTATCTAAAACCAATACACTAAAATTAATGAAGAAAACTAATGATGGTAAATTTTCCTTGGATCTCCATGTAAACAGGCTAAACTCGTAAAGCTAATAAGCTAGTAATGCCAGTACTGCACCTTTCTCTCTAGCCTCAAACTAATAAAGCTAGTTAATCTCTCAGTAGGTTTAAACTAGTAAAGCTAGCTAATCTCTCAGGATTAAACTAGTAAAGCTAGTTAACCTCTCAGTAGGTGTAAACTAGTAAAGCTAGTTAATCTCCCAGTAGGTTTAAACTAGTAAAGCTAGCTAATCTCTCAGTAGGTTTAAACTAGTAAAGCTAGTTAATCTCTCAGTAGGTTTAAACTGGTAAAGCTAGTTAATCTCTCAGTAGGTTTAAACTGGTAAAGCTAGTTAATCTCTCAGTAGGTTTAAACTAGTAAAGCTAGTTACTCTCTCAGTAGGTTTAGACTAGTAAAGCTAGTTAATCTCTCAGTAGGTTTAAACTAGTAAAGCTAGTTAATCTCTCAGTAGGTTTAAACTAGTAAAGCTAGTTAATCTCTCAGTAGGTTTAAACTAGTAAAGCTAGCTAATCTCTCAAGATTAAACTAGTAAAGCTAGTTAATCTCTCAGTAGGTTTAAACTAGTAAAGCTAGTTAATCTCTCAGTCAGTTTAAACTAGTAAAGCTAGTTAATCTCTCAATCGGTTTAAACTAGTAAAGCTAGTTAATCTCTCAGTAGGTTTAAACTAGTAAAGCTAGTTACTCTCTCAGTAGGTTTAAACTAGTAAAGCTAGCTAATCTCTCAGTAGGTTTAAACTAGTAAAGCTAGCTAATCTCTCAAGATTAAACTAGTAAAGCTAGTTAGTCTCTCAGTAGGTTTAAACTAGTAAAGCTAGTTACTCTCTCAGTCGGTTTAAACTATTAAAGCCAGTTAATCTCTCAGTAGGTGTAAACTAGTAAAGCTAGTTAATCTCTCAGTAGGTTTAAACTAGTAAAGCTAGTTAATCTCCCAGTAGGTTTAAACTAGTAAAGCTAGTTAATCTCTCAGTAGGTTTAAACTAGTAAAGCTAGTTAATCTCTCAGTAGGTGTAAACTAGTAAAGCTAGTTAACCTCTCAGTAGGTGTAAACTAGTAAAGCTAGTTAATCTCCCAGTAGGTTTAAACTAGTAAAGCTAGCTAATCTCTCAGTAGGTTTAAACTAGTAAAGCTAGTTAATCTCTCAGTAGGTTTAAACTAGTAAAGCTAGTTAATCTCTCAGTAGGTTTAAACTAGTAAAGCTAGTTAATCTCTCAGTAGGTTTAAACTAGTAAAGCTAGTTAATCTCTCAGTAGGTTTAAACTAGTAAAGCTAGCTAATCTCTCAGGATTAAACTAGTAAAGCTAGTTAATCTCTCAGTAGGTTTAAACTAGTAAAGCTAGTTAATCTCCCAGTAGGTTTAAACTAGTAAAGCTAGTTAATCTCTCAGTAGGTTTAAACTAGTAAAGCTAGTTAATCTCTCAGTAGGTGTAAACTAGTAAAGCTAGTTAACCTCTCAGTAGGTGTAAACTAGTAAAGCTAGTTAATCTCCCAGTAGGTTTAAACTAGTAAAGCTAGCTAATCTCTCAGTAGGTTTAAACTAGTAAAGCTAGTTAATCTCTCAGTAGGTTTAAACTAGTAAAGCTAGTTAATCTCTCAGTAGGTTTAAACTAGTAAAGCTAGTTAATCTCTCAGTAGGTTTAAACTAGTAAAGCTAGTTAATCTCTCAGTAGGTTTAAACTAGTAAAGCTAGTTAATCTCTCAGTAGGTTTAAACTAGTAAAGCTAGCTAATCTCTCAGGATTAAACTAGTAAAGCTAGTTAATCTCTCAGTAGGTTTAAACTAGTAAAGCTAGTTAATCTCCCAGTAGGTTTAAACTAGTAAAGCTAGTTAATCTCTCAGTAGGTTTAAACTAGTAAAGCTAGTTAATCTCTCAGTAGGTTTAGACTAGTAAAGCTAGTTACTCTCTCAGTAGGTTTAAACTAGTAAAGCTAGTTAATCTCTCAGTAGGTTTAAACTAGTAAAGCTAGTTAATCTCTCAGTAGGTTTAAACTAGTAAAACTAGTTTATCTCTCAGTAGGTTTAAACTAGTAAAGCTAGTTAATCTCTCAATAGGTTTAAACTAGTAAAGCTAGTTAATCTCTCAGTAGGTTTAAACTAGTAAAGCTAGTTAATCTCTCAGTAGGTTTAAACTAGTAAAGCTAGTTAATCTCTCAGTAGGTTTAAACTAGTAAAGCTAGTTACTCTCTCAGTAGGTTTAGACTAGTAAAGCTAGTTACTCTCTCAGTAGGTTTAAACTAGTAAAGCTAGTTAATCTCTCAGTAGGTTTAGACTAGTAAAGCTACTTAATCTCTCAGTAGGTTTAAACTAGTAAAGCTAGTTAATCTCTCAGTAGGTTTAAACTAGTAAAGCTAGTTAATCTCTCAGTAGGTTTAAACTAGTAAAGCTAGTTACTCTCTCAGTAGGTTTAGACTAGTAAAGCTAGTTAATCTCTCAGTAGGTTTAAACTAGTAAAGCTAGTTAATCTCTCAGTAGGTTTAAACTAGTAAAGCTAGTTACTCTCTCAGTAGGTTTAGACTAGTAAAGCTAGTTACTCTCTCAGTAGGTTTAAACTAGTAAAGCTAGTTAATCTCTCAGTAGGTTTAGACTAGTAAAGCTAGTTAATCTCTCAGTAGGTTTAAACTAGTAAAGCTAGTTAATCTCTCAGTAGGTTTAAACTAGTAAAACTAGCTAATTGTTACAATGTTGAGCTCATAACAAAAACAGAACCCTTTTTGGTGCTTTATACAGCCATTCTTGAAAAGGTTCTATATAGAACTGCACGCAGCATCCTCTCCATCAATCTGAAGAGCCATCTCGCCTCGCAAAGAACCATTTAAGCATGAAATGGTTGTATTTAGAACTCATGTTTCTAAATAGAACCATTACTTTCACGGAAGAACCCTTGAAGAGCCATCTTTTTACAGAGGTAATACCAGTAAAGCTCTTCTGCTCTGTCCAGATAGACCATAGGCCGGTGTTTTACCCAGTGTTAATGCTCAGTAAAGTGGATGCTGTGTCTTGGGCTGTGTTCACCCGGCAGGTAAAATTGGTCCAAATCCGATGTTTTTGTTCATGTGTCACACAAGCCACATTTACACACAGCCTGATAATCTGTTAATAATCCAACTAATAGCTCAATCGGAATAGAATACGTCCATGTAAACACCTCAATCGGAATAGTCTAGTCCGATCGAGGCCATTCGGAATACAGTTTCTATGCGATTGAACGAGGTGGGTAAACCTCTAAATAATCCCTGAAATAGAAGAATAATATCCGTGTAAACGCCTGAATCCGATTACACTCCGATCGGATCGTGTAAATCCGGTCTGCGCATGCGCGGCGCGTCATAGCGAAAGGTTTATACAGTTCAACACGGCGGAGCAGAAACTAGTCTGCAGAGGAGACAAGGTTTATACTCTGAGCTTTAAAAGACGGCGGTGAGACGGACGACCAGCTTCTGTGTCTAAGAGCACAACGTCTTCCTTAGTCACATGCACTTAGTCTTCCTAAGTGCATGTGAAGGACATTTTTCTGAGTCTGACGTCAGTTTAAAGCAGTTAAAAACTCAAGCGGCCAACTGGAAACTCATGTCATGCCGACTGGACCTCACGGGATGTTTGCTGTCATGGTAACGTTCGCTCTCAGCGCTGCTCCACGCATGCACGTCATTCTGCATCGGATTACTTGTAGTGGGCATATAAACGAAGATTTTCGTCAGATTGTTGAACAGAGTGAGAATAAACACCTCAGTCTGAGTCTGTAATCCGATTGAATTTAATCGGATTGGCAAAAGTCTTTGCATCTAGACACTGATGTGTATCTGCGTGTCAGTGTAAACAGCAAAAACACTGAATCTGACTTTTTAGATTCTGAATTGAGGCACTTTCACATGTGGAACTGAAACCCGATCCGTGCGGCAGTGCTACTCAGTCTGAACAGCCGGTTCGGAATTCATGCGTCTTTTACGTTAATCCAACTTGATGTTTGTTGTAATTTCCCACTGCTGAGACTCAGACATTTAGGCTGATGTTGCTGTACCAAAGTTAGAAGGCACTTATCCGAAAGAGAGAGAGCAGTGATGTAGAGACTGTGTGCTTCGTTAGCTTTTAACGCGGGATAACTTTGCAAATGGCAGAGAGTGTGTGTGTGTGTGTGTGTGTGTGTGTGTGTGTGTGTGTGTGTGTGTGTGTGTGTGTGGTGTGCTTGTTGGCAACAGACAGACTGACATATCCCATCTGAAATATTTCATTGAGTTGTGCTACGCTGAGCTAGAACGTGTGAGAGGTGGAGGGAGTGTGTGAAGAGAGGAGAGAAGGGCTACACACACACACACACACACACACACACACACACACACACACTGGCCCTCCTGCACAAAACACTCGCATTCTTTCTGAAGTCTCTCACACACACTGCGCTGTGTGGGTTGTTATCTGATATTGGTGAGAGAGAGAGACAGTGGCATTAAGGGTGACAAAAGCCTTCAAAGGGGGGCCGCGCTGAAGGAAAACCCCCAGCACACGCCCTTCAGAGCTCTATGGCAGCATGTCCCAAACTTTTTTAGTGGTCCTCTTGTTTGAGTCTCCTTCAGCCCAAACTGTCTGTCTTAAAAAGGAATTTCATTGATTTATCAGCGTTTTCAGCTGTGAGTTCAGGGGTTGAGATGTAAGCGGTCTGACCTGATATCTGTGACACATACGGCTGCTGTGTTTACCGTCCAGAACCACCTACACAAGTCTCCTGAATTTAATATGTGATGACGATGGTAAATATATTTTATAGCGTAGATCAAAATCTTTTATTTCAAAAACAAAAGCTAAGGTAAGTTAGTTTTCAGAGGCCCATTGCATTTTTTTTCTTTTTTGCGGGGTCCTGTTGGCTTTGTTTCTCTCTGAGTGAGTGAGCTTGTTAACATGCTTTAGAGGATCATTAAGAGATTAAAATGATTAGTGTGAGTGTGTGTGTGTGTGAGAGAGAGAGAGAGCGAGAGAAAGAGAGAGAGACTAGTAACAATCCTTGTGGGAACGGAGAGAATGTTGGGGTGAAATATTCTAATCTCTCTTCCTTTTTACTCTGTCTTTGTCTCTCCCCTTTCATTCTTTCTTCCTTTCTTTCTTCTCGCCCTCTTTGTCTTTGCCTTTCTCTCTCTCTCTCTGTCTCTCACTCTTTCTTTCTTTGCATTTCTGTTCTCCTTTCTTTCTTCCTCTCTTTGTCACCCTCTTTGCCTTTGCTTTTCTCTCTTGATCTCTGTCTTTCTTTGCATTTCTGTAATTCTTTCTTTCAGTTTTTTGTCTTTTGATCTTTCTTCCCACTTTCTTTTTCTTTACTTTCTCTCTCTCATCCTCTCTCTCTCATTCTCTCTCTTTCTCTCTTTCCCTCTCTTTCTCAGATCAGTTCATCATATCTGTGTTGGTATGACTGTATCAAATACAACAACGAAGGATGGAGACGTGCAACATACAGCAATAATGATGATAAATACTAATAAACAAAATTATAATTCAAATAATAACTCTCTCTGTCTCTCTCTCTATCTCTGTCTCTCTCTCTCTCTCTCTCTCTCTCTCTCAGAGGTCGTACACATTGATCCTGGAGGCCATGGACTTCAACAATGACTCCAGCACTGGGAGTGAGTAGAGTTTTTTCATTGTTTGCGTTTCTCTTTCCCGCTATCAGTTCCGCTCTCGTTCTCTCTCTCTCTTTCTGTCTCTCTCTTTCTCTCTTCTCTCACACTCACATTATCATTGAGTAAACAGTCTGGGAATGAGAAAGCATGATCAAAATGGTGAGACGGGCATGAACAGGAAAAGAAAGAAACGACTGTTGATACTGTGTGTGTGTGTGTGTGTGTGTGTGTGTGTGTGTGTGTGTTGAACACTTATAAAACTGTTTTTTTAATGGTTGACGACTGAGAGCAGGTGCAGTGAATTAATAACGGGATGGAGTGTGACTTTGCACACTCTCTTACAAACTGCAACAATGTGGGAAATAAAAATCAAAATAATTAATGTGGATGATTTTTGGGCAAAAGTGGGGCATTATTATTACTTACACTCTTATAATACTTAAGGTATATTATTATTACACATTTGTACTCATATTTACCAAGAGAATTGTTTTGTAGTAGAGGCAAAGCACTACAAACCCCATAATTCTTTGCAGCATTGACATACACTCACAAACAATGAAGACAGTGTGGGGTGGCTGGTCTTTGTAGTGAAATTCGAGTGAGTGTTTGAAGTCCATCCAAACAGCACTAAGCTAGTCTGACCTGCCAAAAGCTGTATGTGTGTGTGTGTGTGTGTGTGTGTGTGTGTGTGTGTGTGTGTGTGTGTGTGTGTGTGGCACTACCGCAAATATTGGCTCTCTCTTAACGTCAGCATGTTAAGTGGCCTTTAGCACTTTCCTACTGTAGAGCTGGCCTCATTAAAACTCACTCACACACACACACACACACACACGGCCCATTAGTCAAAGGACCAATATCACAGAAAACTGAATTTTCCTTACATTTTTTAAATAAAGTGAACAGTGAATTCACTGTTGTTGTGATGTCACTAAAACCAGTGTTTTTACATATATCTGCTCACACCTGTTTAGCTCTGTTCAGCTGAAGTTATACAGAGTGTTTCCTCCCTGGATGTACCTGCTTTTTAAACAGCGTATTTACATACATCTGTCTTAAAGGCACAGTAGTAGAGATTTCAAACCCTGTTGATGCTACAGGGCCACAGAAAGCACTCTCTTGGACTCTCTCTGGGTGGGTAGGATGGCCCCCCCCCTTCTCCCCCCATCACTCAACGTGATGCTAGTCAGCGCAGGCGTCTGTTAGCTGACATAGCAGATCTGGCGGGTGGTGCTTTCCTCCGAGCGTGTTCGGCTGTCCAATGATATTTGGATAGTTGGATGTCCAAAGAAGGGGTTTGAAATTTGTTCTGTAAAGATGAATTATGCAAACGCCATACATTGACCTTACAAGCAAAAAAAATAAAAGTAATATTTTAACAAAGACCGTTTGTGACCTGGCCTTGCTCCTCCCACAAATAGATTCTTGCATAGCAACTGTTACTAGGTTGAACAAGCTGTACAGAACGTTGCCAAAATTCAGATTCACCCTAAAGAGGATAAAATTTGCTATATAATAATTTACTGCCGCCACCATTCTTGCTGTTTTTGCACACGGCCAGTTTTCCAGGTACCGAACGCTGCACGCAGGTAGAGCTGGATGATTTAGGGAAAAATATTAGATTGAGATATCTCTGACCAACATTGCAAATGTGATTTAAATGTGATGATTACCTCTAAATTAAGATACAGGCCTTTTCTTTAGCCAAGAAGACCAGTTATCAATTTCAATTCGTACTGCCGGTTAATGAGCTCTGCATTAATTTAAATTTCTACTCTTGAAACTTGTTAAGACAACATTTCATAATGTAGGATGTCAGGAAAATTGCAGCACTTGTGATTTGAAAATTGCACCCACTCAATCTGGGATTTTGATAAAAAAAGACGATGAACTGTCCAGCCCTGTGTGCAGGTGTGTGTGAGGGACGTGAGGTCACACTCGTTTCTGAGCTCAACCTGCCGTTCAAAACGTACTTCGCACAAGCACCACACACACTCCTCTGTCCGCTGAGTAAATACCTCACGCTGGCGTGGGATTTCAGACGGCTGTGAAAGAATGACCACGACTCGTTCACCCGCCATCGGCCTTCTGAGGGAGTAAACAGAGCACTCTCAGGTTCACTCTCCGTTCAGCGCACAAGGGCTTTGTTGACTGGCTTGTGGGCTAAAAGTTTGGGTTACAGGTGCGGTGGCCCCTAAAAAGTAACCAGACACTTTAAGCATATAATTATTACCTTAAAAGAAGTTCTTTAGGTTTCCTGACAAAACGTCCATCAAAATCATATCTTAGAGGAAGACGCTCAGTGGTGCTCACTGGTTGGAACCAGTTGAATTTGCTGCCTGATGACTGGGACATTGTTTTGGACCTTTAGGTTTTGACCTAAAACATATTGTTATATCATTATTATTATTATTATTAATGTTTAATCCATTCATGGTGAAGAGGTGTGTGTGCAGCGTTGGGATGTAAAAATCGTCCCCAAAGAAAATGTGTTTTTACAGATTTTATCACTATTTTACCGTTACCAACATTACACACACACACACACACACACACACACACACATATATATATATATATATATATATATATATATATATATATATATATATATATATGTATATGTAGATAGATAGATAGATATATCACTGCTATTGGGCCAGAACCTCATATCTTCAAGATGGTAACTTTACAGGAGAAGGAAAAAAAACGACTTAACTTTTAATGTAAATATACTATAATATACTATTGACTTAGAGATATAAGCTCGGTACAAATGTCAAAACACTTTTTGTGTGGTGGGTATTTGTGTGGAGTGTATTTGTGTGGAGTGTATTTGTGTGGTGTGAACATGTTGAATGTTTGTGCTGTTACGGTGCAGGGAAATGTAATTAAACTGCAGCTGCCAGCACACGCTGTCCAAAACACTCACACACACTCTTACTATCTTTCTCTCTGTCTCTCTCTCTCTCTCTCTCTCTTGCTCTCTCTCACACACACACACTCTCATTCCTCTCTCTCCTTCTCTCCTCTTTCTCCCAGGCACGAGTGGTCAGTTGATTGAGAAGGCGGTCCAGTCCGGTATGATTAACCCGAGCCCTCAGTGGCAGACTCTGAGACGTAATGGCACCGTGGCTCAGTTTGTCTACCAGATCCGTGTGATGTGTGATGAGCACTACTACGGCTTCGGCTGCAACAAGTTCTGCCGGCCTAGAGACGACTTCTTTGGCCACCACACCTGCGACCACAACGGAAACAAAACCTGCATGGAAGGCTGGGCCAGTCCAGAGTGCAGCACCGGTGAGAGACCTCTACCACAGAAGGCCACTTACAGGGACAGTTCAGCAAAACGTCTAGACAGTTTTACCTCTTACTCCCAGTGCAGTGTCTGAAGTTTAATTCTTTAGTTTTAACTGCCCGAAAAAGCATAAAATGTGTTGGAATGTCAATACTTATTTTTTTTCCACAAAGGATGGTAAATTAGAGATGCTCAGAAGAGAGTGATATTGGCAGTACAGCTTTAAGTTTCCAACGTGAGGAAAAATGTCCGCACAGCAAAATGTATTGGCTTGAGAATATTTTTGTAATACTCTTGGCTGCAGGGCAGTATTTATAACACCTAGATAAGCCTGCAATAAACCTTCAAATCACTTGTCGGAACGAAAACCTTGTATCTCCAAAATAATAACTTTACAGGAAAAACGTAATTTACTTTCAAATCATGTCATTTTGGGCCGTTTCTTTCGGTCCATTCATCATGAACTTTACACGCAGTATAAAGGGAACCAGGTATTTTCAAATTATGTTAAAAACTGAAAACCATCAAAAATCGAGATACATGTTTTTGTTCCAACAGCAGTGATAGACATTTATAAAGACTTATTCCAACAAGCAGCAGTCGTCATAACACTAACAAAATTGACAAAAGCAGCCTTTCTGACAGCTGATGTTTATTGGAATAAGCCTTTATAAATGTAGGTTTATGTCAGGAAGATGCCAGGAGAATGCAGTTTACCAGAATACAGTGTCAAAAGTTTGGTTAATGAGGGATAATGGGCTGGGGCTGTTTTTCAGGGTTTGGGCCTCTTAGTTCCAATGAGGGTGCTGTTATGCTAGAGCGTACAAAGACATTGTAGACAACTATATGCTTCCTTTGTGGTAACAGTTTGGGGAAGACCCTTTTCTGTTCCAGCATGACTGAGGACCTCGGCGTAAAGCGAGCTCCATAAGCACATGGGTTGATGTGGTGTGGAGGAACTCCAGTGGCCTGCACAGAACCCTGACCTGAACCCCACTGAACTCTTTTAGGATGAATTTGAATGTCAATTGCATGGTTGGCCCTCTCGTCTAGCATCTGTGTCTGTTCCCACCAATTGTGGAAAGCCTTCCCAGAATAGCAGAGGCTGTTATAGCTGCAAAGAGTCAAACTACCGATTAATACCTCTGATTTTAGATGCTGCACGAGTGTCCACAAAGTTTTGGACATGCAGGGTCCATTCGGTCAGTGCAAAGTCAGGCTTGTAGCTATTGCTGTCTGTTAATCAGTGACCTCATAGCCATTTTAGCATGCGCACGCTCGGCGCGCTCCGTAGTTAGTTTAGCGGCATTGAAGGTGGATTTGCGGCGGCGTAAGGTTGCCGCGGTAGCGTCTGGACACAGATCCGCAGCAGGATCATATGGGATTAGCGCTGCAGTGGGAGATTCCGATCTTTCTTCATTCATCCCTCATTCCTGTGAGATAGAGAAAGAGGGCTGTGTGTGGGGGGTGGAGGGCAAGGGAAATGACCTCATGCTTGCCATGCTCTGTCTGTGCTGGATATGAGAGCGAGTGACATAAAGACAGACAGGCAGAGAGAGAGAGAGAGAGAGAGTGATGACTTCACTGCCTATACAGATAATGGAGAGAATGACTATGATAACAGATCAGTCTGATAAGAGATACAATAGAAATCACTCCCACACATTCCTCACCTCTCTCTCTCTCTCTCTCTCTCTCTCTCTCTGTCTGTCTCTCTCTCTCTCTCTCTCTCTCTCAGCGATCTGTAAGCAGGGCTGCAGTGCTGAGCATGGATCCTGTAAAGTGCCTGGAGATTGCAAGTAAATAAACTTCTATCTCTGTTTTCATTCCAAATAAACTTCTCTATAAAATAAAAGTCTCCTGAAAGTTCCCAGTCTCAGGGGAATGTAGCGTGTTGTGTTCTATTCTCTCTCACTCTCTCTGTCTCTATGCAGGTGTTTGTATGGCTGGCAGGGTGAATACTGTGATCAGTGTATTCCTCACCCTGGCTGTGTACATGGCACCTGTGTGGAACCCTGGCAGTGTCTGTGTGACACTAACTGGGGAGGACAGCTCTGTGATAAAGGTATTTCATATCCTTCTGTTTTCAGCTCTGCTGCATGTCTGCGCTATTTTACTTGGTTCCATTCAGTCCCATACAGTTTCAGTATATTCCATTCTGTTCTGTATTATATTTAAGCTCCTTCTATTCTATTCTATTTATTTGTATTGCTTATTTTGTTACATTCTATTTTATTCCCTTTTATTCTATTTTATTTTATTCTGTTCTGTTGTCTTCTGTTTTATTCTATTCCCATTTATGGTGTTCTGCTCTGCTCTTATTTCTTCTGCTGTATTATATTCAGTTTTATTCTATACTATTTTATTCCTCTGCATTGCATTTGATTTGTTTTCCCTTTATTAAATTGCTATTTTTTAAAATTATTTTGTATTTTATTTCTCCTTGAAACATTGTGTTCTATGCCGTTTAGTTCTGTTCCCCTTTAGAGCATCAGATTCTGTTCTATTCCAACTCATTTTTGTTCAGTTTCATTGAACCCCTTAAAATCCCAGACCTATTACATACTAATGCTTATTATTCAGTAATTATGGGGACTTCAATGCAAACTGGTTGAGCCAGGCGTCTGCAACCCACTTGTTAAGAAGAGCCATGTTGTCCTTTCAACAAAAATTTAACCACCTTGGGAGCCACAATATTTAATGTCCATTTTAAAATGTTGGCTGTAAATATGTCTCAGTATGTGCTGATGTACTAGTACAGGCTAAAAAATGTAATATAAACAAAAATGCAGACTTGCTTTGCTCTGCTTTAAGCTTTAGCTCAGCTATAGCTGCTTTTCTCGCATCTCTGGTAGGAAACTTTTCCTCAAAAATAGAACAGTTTCTTGTAAAATGTCTCTCAGCGTTAGATTTTTACGAGGCTGAAGTCAGCTCCTCATTCACCAGCTTCTTGTTGGAATTTTCCCGTTCCACCTTAAATGGTGCCTGAGACGCCAGAATGTAAATGCTGCATCTGAGGCTGACTTTTTAGTGTTCGACAGTTTCTCGTGGCAGATCAAACGTATGAGAAAACCAGCTGTATTAATTATAAACACAAATAAGTCCGTTCATCTCCAAATGATGGAAGTTCGTCTTAAATCTTTCTCTTTGCCATTTCGTGAGCTGCTGGCTAGGCGAGACTGTTGTCTGTGTGGCTACGGTGACCAGCAGTCTGCGCTCCAACCTTCAGGGTTAAAGGGTGAATTAGCAGTTATGCAGTAACTCCAGCGTTTAAGACCATTTATTGTTAAAACTGTGTTGAACGATCAGCAGATGTTTGTTTTCCTGCAAAGGGGGATTCTTTTATATTTATTTTAAAATCTAATTCTGCTGTGGAGCCGCAACAAGGCAGTAAAAGAGGCGTATGCGGCTGCGGAGCCGTGCGTCGCTGACCCCTGCCCTGGCCTGTTAAGAGGTTAATCCTGTTCCAGTCTGCAGCGTAAATCTAGTCCGTTCTGTTGCATTGCATTCATTTCTCATCACTTCTTGTGTTATTTCAGTCTGTTCAGTTCTATTCTGTTCTTTCTAGTTTTCTGCTGTACATAGTTTCACCTAATCCACTCGTGCTGTAACCCATTTTATGTTGGTCTGATTGCGTTTGTCTGTGGGCGTTTAGACCTGAACACCTGTGGGACTCTGCAGCCGTGTCTGAATGGAGGAACCTGCAGTAACACAGGACCAGACAAGTACCACTGCGCCTGTCCTGAGGGCTACTCTGGACAGAACTGTGAGAGAGGTGAGACACACACACACACACACACACACACACACACACACACACACACACACACACACACACACACACAATCACTGTTACTCTTGCTTTAAAATACTCTTGGTTACTGTTAGTTACTTGAAAGAGCTCTTTGCCTATTAACCTAGTTCAGCTTTGTGTCTTGTAGTTCAAACAGGGTCCAGGGCATCGTGGGTAATGTAGTTCAGGTTAGGCTGAAAGGGCAGGCTTATGGTGATTAATGGGCTCTGGCTGTAGATGGTTTTTGGGGTCAGCCAAAATGGAGCGCCGCAGCAGAAAGGGAGGAAAAACAGGAGGAGAGGTGAAAGACAGACCCTTTTATTGCGGGAAATGTTTGCCTCTTTTCCTCCTTATCTAGCTTTATCTCTCTCACTCCTTTCGTACCAGCTTCTTTATCGTTTCTCTCACCATGGCCCCATCTTCTCTCTTTATCTCTCTCCCTTTCTCCTTCCTCTCTCTTTCACTCTCATTTCTCTTATTTGTCTTTCTCTGTTTATCTCTCTCCTCTCTTTCTTTCTTAATCCCTTTTTCTCTCTTCTTTTTCTACCTGTCTTTTAGTCGTTTCCCTTCTCTCCTGCCTTCCCTCATCTCTCTCTCTCTCTCTCTCATTTCTTTTTCTGTTACCGTGGCTCAGTGTACCTCTTCTCCCCACTTTGTGCATTTTTCTCTCCTTTGTTTCATCTTTTTATCGTTCTTTTTCTCTTGTTTTTTCTTTCTTCTCTGTCTATCCTGTCTCCTCTCCTCTCTCTCTTTCCTCAGTCTCTCTCTCTCTGCTGTCTGTCTCTATTTTTCTCTTCTCCCTTTAGTCATAATCAGAGCTCCAGTGAATGAAGGGAGGAAGAAAGAGGAGAAAAGGCGTGTAGGAGAGCAGGAGGATCAGAGCCAAGCTTAAATAAACAGTGTAGTAATATCAGTGCAGTCGGTCTCAGAGCGACAGTAGTGTTCATTAACTGATCAGAGTGGAGGAGAGAGCTCTCTGTCTATCTCTCTCTCTCACACACTCTCTCTCTCTCCCTCTCACTCACTCACTCTCTCTCTCCCTCTCACTCTCTTCCACTCTCACCCTCTCTCCCACTCTCTCTCTCTCTCTCTCTCTCGATCTCTGACACACTCCTCTCAATCACTCTATCCCTCTCACTCTCTCCCTCTCATTCACTCGCTCTCTCCCTCTCTCACTCTCTCCCTCTCATTCACTCGCTCTCTCTTCCTCTCACTCTCTCCCACGCTCACCCTCACTCTCTTTCTCTCTCTCTCTCTCTCTCTCTCTCTGTCTCGTTCTCTCCCACTCTCACCCTCTCTCTTTCATTCTCTCTCTCTCTCTGTCTCTCTCTCTCTCTCTCTCTCTCTCTCTCTCTGTCTCGCTCTCTCCCACTCACACCCTCTCTCTCTTTCTCACACACTCTCTCCCACTCTCTCTCTCTCTCTGTCTCTCTCTCTCTCCCACTCTCACCCTCTCTCTCACCCTCTCACTCTCTCTCTCTCTATCTCTCTCTCCCTCTCTCCCTCGTTCTCTTACACACACTCTCTCCCTCACTCTCTCCCTCTCACTCCCTCTCTCTCACTCACTCCCTCTCTCTCCCTCTCACTCTCTCCCACTCTCACCCTCTCACCCTCTCTCTCTCTCTCTCTCTCTCTCTCTCTTGCTCTCTCTCTCTTTCCCTTCACTGACTCACATCTCACTGTCTACCAGAGCAGCAGCAGAGGTGTGGTCTGCTGTTTCTTTTCTTCTCTTTTCTTCTTTTATTTTCTTCTTTTCTTCTTTTTTCTTCTTTGCTTTTCTTCATTTCTTTACTTTTTCTTTTCTCTTATTTTCTTTTCTATTCTTTACTTTTCTTTTTTCTTTCCTTTTCTTCTGTCTTTGTGTCTAACATAAAATATCATTCTTTCTGTCTCTCTCTCTCTCTCTCTCTCTCTCTCCTCCATTTCATCTGTCCTTTCCCTCATCTCTCTCCTCTGATTCCTTTCCTCTTTCTGTCTTTTTTCTGTTCTTATTTCTGTTTCTCCTTTCTCACTCACTTCTGCCTTTCTCTTATCTTTCTCTTTCTCATTCTTCTTTGCTTCTGTCTCCTGTCTCTCCTTTCTTCCTCACTTTCCTTCTTTGTTTCTCTTTTCTCCTCTCTTCTTTCATCTCTCTCTCTCTCTCTCTCTCTCTCTCTCTCTCTCTCTCTCTCTCTGTCTGTATTTGTGTGGTCTCTCGGCCGGTGTGAGAAAGGCCAAAAGGGGCTTTCCAGTCTGCTAACTGCATCTGATAAAGGGAGAGAAAGAAGGAGGGAGGGACAGACAGACAAACACAGAGAGAGAAGGACAGAGAGAGAGAGGGAGAGGGGGAAGAAGGGAGGGAGTGATTGAAAGGGGAAAACCCAGAGCCGGCGGCCCTCCTGTTGTTGAAGAGCAGGGATGGGCGTATGGACACATCTGAATTTAAGAATCCTCATATCAAAACAGTGATATTTCTCTGAGCTGTGATCGTAGTACTGATTTTCTGTGATGGATCTGAAGATGATGATGATGAAAAGTATGAAAAAATGACTGCAGCCAATAACTGAAGAGCTCTTAGTGCTGTGTGTGTGTGTGTGTGTGTGTGTGTGTATATGTATGTATATATATATATATATATATAAAAGAAAATCAGTGGCTGTTAAGTTCTCTCTCTCTCTCTCTGTCTGTCTGTCTGTAGCTGATAACGCCTGTCTCTCTGAGCCGTGTTTTAATGGAGGGAGCTGTGTGGAGAGCTCTCAGGGGTTCGAGTGCCAGTGTGCGCCAGGTTGGACCGGACCGTCCTGCGCCATCAGTGAGTGTTTATATTACCTACAGTGCACTGCGTG
>NC_051222.1:30188672-30228672 GCF_015220715.1 Pygocentrus nattereri | reverse complement strand
GCTTTGGAGAACAGACAGAAAGAAAGAAAAAGAAAGCAGGAAAGCCATCTTGGGGGGGAAAGAGAGCGAGAGAGAGAGAGAGAGAAAGAGAGTGCGGGTGGGAGGAAGACTGGATGAACACAGTAGATCAGATTTCCATAAACATTCCTGTCTCCTGCCAGAAAGAAAGAAAGAAGGAGAGAGAGAGAGAGGCTTTATTCTTTCCTCTCTCCTTCTTTCTCCTCCTCCCTGTGTGCCCACACCTCCCTCTCTCTCTCTCTCCCTTGCTTTTTCTTTCCCCGTCTTTTACCTCAGTGACCCTTTTCCTTCCACGAATGTTTGGTCCAACGGAGAACAGGCGAAGTGAAAAGGCCTCAGAGTGCTGATCAAAGAAAATGAATGAAAGTAAACAGGTTGATTAAGATGAATGGGATTACATTACGTTGGCTGTAGCGAAATGGCTGCACAGGGTTTGAAATGTTAGCTGAAATATCTCTTTTTAAACATACAGTACTGTGCAAATATCTCAGGCACTCAAGAAGGCAGTTTAAAACTGATTATCCCAGCCGAAAGTGTGGTTCTGGCAGTAAAAACACTATATAGCATTAAAATAGATACAAATACCCATAAATACAGTACAACGTAACATTTGTTTTTTAAAATGTTATTGACATATTAGTTAAAAAACAGGTGAAAGAAGACAGATTTGGTTCCTGGGGTCTCTGTGCACTCCTTTAAAGGAGCGTTCCAGCCTAAAACTAGCATTTAATGTTGGTTTTTTTCTTATGTAGATTAATCATCTGTACTACTGCATTCAGAAATGCACAATTCTATATCCTTTTTGTGTTTTTGCCCAATATATAGATTAATCTTTTAACTAATCCCGCAGACCCAGCAAAAATGGTGCTAAATGTCGTTTTACATCTGAATTTCTACGAGACTGAAGTTGGCTTCTTATTTGAATTTTCCGTTCCACCTTAAATGGATCAGCAGTTGTATTCTGGCACTTGTACATGTGCCTGAATGTAACTGCTGCACCACTTAAGGCGGAATGGGAACTTGAAAAAGAATTTGTCTCATATACACTCATACCTCCAACCGACAGACGCTGCCGGAATCCATAAAAATTAGTCATTCAGGCTTCAGTTGCTTCAGTTCTGGCTGGTCCACAACATGTTTTGCACGCAAGGCCCCAAACACGGCCTCATCTAATGCAGCGGACCAGCTTCTGAGGTGGTAAAAGGGGAGACAGGTCTCTAGTGTCCATGCTAGACTAATGCGAACCCCAAAAGACTGGCCATTCCTTTATGTCCGCTGCCTCGAAAACCAAGTGGGCTCCTTCAGATGAACTGGACTAGATAGCGGGAACCTGCTGTGTCTTCATTTTTATTTGAACGTGACTGAAACATCCCTGACTCTCACATTCAGCCAAACGAAATAACGTTAGTGTGGTTTGCACTCTTTGTATAATGTGTTATCGGTGGTTATTTAGCCAACGTGCTTTACCAGCAAGCCGATTGGCCAGAGTTTTCCCCATTACCAGATGCCACCATTCATTTTTCAAACAGTGAATTGTCTCCTGCTTCCTTCTAATACCTCTGTTCAAACTCTGTCTATCTCAGGACCTGGTAAACGGCTATAAATGTATGTGCGCACCTGGCTTTGCGGGTGATCACTGTGAGAGAGATATTGACGAGTGCGCAAGTCACCCGTGCCTCAACGGGGGCCGCTGTCAAGATGATGTCAATGGCTTTCAGTGTCTGTGCCTGCCTGGTTTCTCTGGAAACCTGTGCCAGGTGAGTGGTACACACGCACACTTACGCCCACGCCCTGCCACGCCCCAGAGCACCCAAGACATTCCTTGGTTAAATTCACGTGTTGAATTTGTTGTTAAGATTTAAAAAAAAAAAAAAAAAAAAACAAAACTCCAAATTCATCAAGTTTACTTTCTCTCCGTGAATTTATTCAAGTCTTTTATCTCAATTTGATTAGTTTATATAGCTCCCTCCAGCACACCGAAACCACAAACATTGTTCCCCTTCATCTGGAGTTGTTAGCGCCCCACCCTGCGCTAGCAGCTGCTCTCCACCCAAGCACAGTCAAGTCCGTTCATGTCACTACCTACAACAAACTGCTACTTGCTTCTTTTCTCTGGAAATGTGCTGGAATACTCATCCCATGTTTTCTCATAATATATTTTCCCATTCTGTGTGGAAATACATGAGCCAAGATGACCTTTTGTGCTTATGTGTCTTATTCGGCAATAAAACATTAGCATAGCTGAATTCTGTAGCTCATTCTGTGGTAAAACGTAAGAGTAGCTAATTTTCTTTAGCTTATTCTCTAGTAACACATTAGCCTGGCTGTGTTTCTGTGTCTTATTCGGCAGTAAAACACAGCATAGCTGTGTGTGTTTTTGTGTAGCTTATTTTTTAATAACTCATTAGCACGGTTGTGTTTTTGTAGATTATTCCAAACACATTCGCTGTGTTCTGCTGCTTCAGGAGAGCCCATTGTAGTAGCTGTATTTCTGTTGCTTATTCTATGACAACACGTTGGCCTCATCACACTTCTGACACATTACCATGTCTCTGTAGCTTAGCATATGGTTTGGGCTGTTATTTACATTTAACTCATTAGTGATGCTCATGTTGTTTGTTCCGTTATAACCTAGAAGCAGCCAATCTTTTGTTTCCTATTCTGTGATAACCCGTCAGCATAGCTGTATTTCTGTAGGTTATACTGGGAAAACTCATGTGTCTCACCATGGATCGACTCGACTTGGTCATGTTAACACATGCTACAGTAAAGCATTAGGCAAACCAGCCATGCTAGCTGAGTCATTAGTTCATTCTTGTGAAAATACAAAGTCCGCGTTATTTGGAACCGTTCCTTAGAAAAATAATTAGGGTGCACATGCTCGCAAGTTCTAACAAAACACATTAGCCTGTTTTTCACAAGGACAGCTACTCAAGCCTTCAGAGCATTGTACACTAAAAGAGATGAGTACTCTGAAGCGAATACGTTGTGACCCTTATCCTGAAGTGTTATTATGCCTTGGCCAACATTATATCCCAGCACCATATATGATTTTCACTTATCATTTAACTTAAGTTCATTCATACAGTATTGCGAAACTGTAGTGTACTACCACAGCTGGTATCTTGGGGTGTTATTTATGGCTCCACTATTCATTGTGTGACATTTTTCTGCCTTGTTCTCCAGTTGGACATTGACTACTGCGAAGGCGATCCCTGTCAGAACGGAGCGCAGTGTTTTAATCTGGCAACGGACTACTATTGTAAATGTCCCGAGGACTACGAGGGCAAAAACTGCTCCCTCCTCAAAGACCACTGTCGCACCACACCCTGCACAGGTTGGCATTCATGTTTGTTTGTGTTTGTACTTTTTCAGCAAAAATGCCCAGATGTTGAGGAAAACCAGGAAAACAGGTCTGACCTACAGGAACAAAGAAACAGACTTGATTAAAGTGCTTTTTAAAAGTGAAAGAACAACAAACACTTTGTGTGGTTAATGAGGTTAAGACTAGGGTTATACGTAGATTCTGACATATCGCTGCTGTAGGAACAAAACCTCGTATCGCCAAAATAGTAACTTTACAGGAGAAGGAAAAAAATGTACCTTTAATGTAAGTCAACGGAACCAGACTTCTTTCAAGTTATTTTGTGTCATTTCTGTTGGTCCATTCATCGTGAAATTTACACACAATGTTTAGGACTTCAGGTATTTTCAAACTACACCAAAAACTGAAAAACAACAAAAACGGAGATGCAAGGTTTTGTACCGACAGAGGCGATATATGCAATATATGTACTTATATGGCAGCATTTTCTGGACATTTTTCAAATCCAAATGCATTTTTGATAAAGCTAATTAAACTGTGTGTACGCTTGCATTTCCCATGTCAGTGTGCATTATTTTAAATATATTTCAAATTCAAATGCAGACTTTGTATTTGCATTTGCATTTCTGTGCGTGATGGCTAGAAAAGGTTAATATGGAAAAGCAAAATCTTTGTGGTATTTTATTTTCACTGTCTTAATGATCTCATTCTGTCATTAGGAATGGAATAATCCACTTGCCTGCCTCAGCTCAGACATAATTAAAATGTATGTTTCCAGTGAGGCTTCTTGTCAGTCAAAGTGGGTGGGAAGTGGGAAGGGACATTTTAGTGCGGGTGTTATTTAAGAGGTGTGCATACATATATACACACACACACACATACATATAAATATGTGTGTGTGTTCATATATATTATATGGTAGATGTTACTGCATACATATGGGACATATTATTCCTTATGGATACTTATATTGATATAAAGCGTATGGGGTAGGATTGTGCCAGGACATATGGGTCCTGAGATTGAATAATAACAAACGTGTGTGTGTGTGCGGTTTCAAGTTGTTCGAGTGACAAAATAGTTTACATAGTGCCACATTCTCCTCGGTCTTTTTCCACTTGTCTCAATGATGGTAATTGTAGCAGTGACAAGACCGCAGGCTCTTGAGCGAAGCCTCATCTTTATCAGCTTAAAATGTCCCTACAAAGGGCCAGAAGCTTAAGCTCAGCCTTCATATCGTGTCATATCACAACTCACAGCCTCTGTGTCTCTGGACGTCTAGACGTCGCTGATGCTCACGCACGCACATCTGAAACGTTATCCCGTCATACAGGGATATTCTGAGGTTTTAATGGAGACGCCCGAATGGTCCGAGAATGTTTTTTTAGCCGCCGCATTACTGAGGCTATCTTCAGTCTCAAGGCCCCCCTTAGCTGTTTGATGCCGTGCCATTGTAGCGGGGTGTAGCATTAGCCAATGCTAACGCTCCTCCTTTGGCCCCCCCACCCGGGCCCTTGTTGCCATGGGAACAGTTAAGATTTTGTTACATGTCAAGTGTAGCTGCATTACATGCACTGGGGGTGAAACCCTGCTGGCGCAGACTACACGACGACTTCGCTAAGCCTTAGCACGTTGCTATCTGACCTGCTAGCAGAGCTCTCAGCAGCTTGGGTGTGTGCCGGTATGGGGTGATACATGCTCCAAATAGAGGACAAAGAAACCGGGAGAGATAATAAGCCTTTTGACCCTTAGAGATCTTGTTTACGTGGCCAGTAATAAGAAAAGCATGTGAGATTTTGATCAATTGAAGTTAAAGTCAAGTTACTTCAGCTGTTTAGTTGATTTTCTAAGTAAAGTTAACCCGTCTCTGCAGAGAACACACTTCTGCAGGTTTTAAGGTACGATTAATGTTTATTTAGCATATCGCTGCTGTCAGAACAAAACCTAGTATCTCCATTTTTCACGTGGTACAGTTTTTGACATAATTAGAAAATGCCTGTTACCTGTTACACATTGTGTGTAAATTTCATGATGAATGGTTCAGAAGAAATGAACCAAAATGACTTGGAAAAAATTCTGGTTCCTTTGACTTACAATAAAAGTACAGTAGGTTTTCTTCCTTCTCCTGTAATGTTACCATTTTGGAGATACGAGGTTTCCTTCCAACAACAGCGATATTGGGGAAAATAACTAAAACATAAAATGAAGCCTTTACACAATTTATGGCACATTTTATATTTGTTTTCTTCCAATATGATAAATTCATGTAATAAAGAGAAATTGTGCCCTGAACTTTGCTGAAAAATGCTTTACTTATATGTGTAATTTGCCCAAAGGAATAAATTATTTTCCTTTTGATATTTTTTTTGCTTGAAGCCGACAACAAATATTAATAAAAACATTTATCCTGTCTGAAATTACATTAAATACTAAAGTAATTAATTATGTAACACGTTGTAATTGCAGTTACATGAAATAGGTGTGTAATGCAAGCTGCATGAACCGCTAAGCAGCAGCAACACTACGTGTCTTAAAGAGTTAAAAAGAGAAAGTAGATGGAAAGGAAAAGCTCTGTATGCAGATTTTCCTGAACTGATTCATGTTGTGCCTGTTTCGCCCTCTGCAGTGATTGACAGCTGCACGGTTGCCGTGGTTGCAAACAGCACTCCGGGCAGCACCAGCGTGCGCTTCATTTCTTCCAATGTGTGCGGCCCGCACGGCCGCTGCCGGAGCCACGCCGGGGGCCACTTCAGCTGCGAGTGTCAGGATGGCTTTACTGGAACTTACTGTCACGAGAGTGAGTCTTACCTGTTGCTACGACGACCACGGTCAACACACCCGCTGTGGAACCTTTTTAACCCCTTAAACTGATGACTGATTATTCAGATATTAATCCTAAGACTTATTCAGCACCTACTGTAAATTATTCAGTGACTATTGTTAATTATTCAGTATCTACTGCAAATAACTCAATATCTGCTAAAATAATCCAATCCAACAGATGAATTACCAGTTCATTCTAAATTATTCACTTATCAGTACTATACATTATTCAGTATTTTATAAATGATTCTGTCTATGAATTGTTCAGTAACTACATTACTTTATTCAGTATTTGCTATAAGATATTTATCTATTTTAAATTATTCAGTAACCATTTTAAATTTTTCAGTAACTAATTTAAAATTTTCAGTAACTATTACTAATTATTCAGTAACTAATTAAAAATTTTCAGTAACTATTACTAATTATTCAGTAACTACAATAAATTATTTAGTAACTATTAATTATTCAGTAACTACTATTAATTATTCAGTAACTATTATACATTATTCAGTACTTATTATTAATTATTCAGTAACTACTGTAAATTATTCAGTAACAATTATTAATTATTCAGTAACTACTATAAATTATTCAGTAACTACTATAAATTATTCAGTACCTACTATAAATTATTCAGTAACTACTTTAAATTATTCCGTACATATTATTAATTATTCAGTAACTACTGCAAATTATTCAGTACATATTATTAATTATTTAGTAACCACTGTAAATTATTCAGTAACTATTATTAATTATTCAGTATCTACTATAAATTATTCAGTAACTACTATAAATTATTCAGTAACTACTTTAAATTATTCAGTAACTACTATAAATTATTCAGTAACTATTATTAATTATTCAGTAACTACTATAAATTATTCAGTAACTACTTTAAATTATTCAGTACCTACTATAAATTATTCAGTAACTACTTTAAATTATTCAGTAACTACTATAAATTATTCAGTAACTACTTTAAATTATTCAGTAACTACTTTAAATTATTCAGTAACTACTATAAATTATTCAGTAACTACTTTAAATTATTCAGTAACTACTATAAATTATTCAGTAACTACTTTAAATTATTCAGTAACTACTATAAATTATTCAGTAACTACTTTAAATTATTCAGTAGCTGCTAAAAAGCTAACATTCTCTCTCATTTTCTCTCTCTCAGACATTAATGACTGTGAGAGCAGCCCGTGCCGTAACGGAGGGACATGCATTGATAAAGTGAATGTGTACCAGTGTATTTGTGCTGATGGCTGGGAGGGACCACAATGTGAAACTAGTAAGACACACATTTTCTATGTAATTCAAAGAGAAAATCAAATGTTCTGTATTTTAACACTAAAAGAGCTGAAACATATATAACCTCACTGCCCCAGTCAGTACAGCCTATATGTGGGAGCAGTTTAGCCCCGCCCATTCACAGTTTCACACTCCACACAATACGCACAGAGTGACTGTGTATTTCTATCTTTTTTTATTTTGTAAAGATATCGATGACTGCAGCACGAACCCGTGCCGAGATCGCGGCGTGTGTCGTGATCTGGTGAACGACTTCTATTGCGAGTGCATAAACGGCTGGAAGGGCAAGACTTGTCACTCACGTAAGCCCCGCCCCCTTTCCTACATAAAACACTGTCTCTGGTCTGTGATTGGTGGGAATTTAGAGCTGACAATAGGTTGATTCTACTTGGCAGGTGAGAGTCAGTGTGATGAGGCCACCTGTAACAATGGAGGGACCTGCTATGATGAAGGAGACTCATTCAAGTGCACATGTGCACCTGGGTGGGAGGGGGCTACCTGTAATATAGGTAAGATTTCCCCCCATTTGACCCACATGCTCCATTCTAAGAAGCTGCTTGCTGGGATTATAAACGGTTACAGAGGATTTCCTCTAATATTTAAACATTTCTGCATAAATCAGTGTTTTAGGTTTGAACAAAGTCATTCAGAGTGGTTTGGTGTGAAATGGTTCACTGTAGAGAAACTGACTCAGATCTCTATACTGTGGTGCTGATAGGAACCAGGGGTCATAATGTCTACAACACAAGTATGGCCACGTGTCTTCTGAATGTTTATATGTAACATTGATGATGGTAAAATAGTGGAAAATCTGAAAATATAAGTTTTCTTATATTTGTATAAGTTGACTATTTTGCCTTCAAACACATTGTATATAGCTCCTCACCTTAAACGTTAAAGATACATATGAGACCACAATCTTTCCTGAAACATCAGAGTTTCATGCATCGTTCACATAATAGTTTTCTGTGAGGGAGCTTTTCATATCACCACCACTGTCAACAGTAACAGCTCACATTTGACATCAAATCACCCTGACTTTGTTTACATCATAACCATTTAATTACGCAGACGTTTAGTGAACGACATTTAATGGCACTTTTTCAAAGAACAGCATCACTTTCAGCTTGCAGAGTCAATGATGTCGTTTTGTTACATTTAACCATCTGTTGCGTGATGTTGCTTCAGGGCAACAAACTAATTTTCCTCCCTTTACAATGACATACATATTTAAAGACAATCATAGGGTTAACTATAAAGAGAAAAGTTTGAGTAAGTCAATAAAAAGCATGTGCTTGGTCATATTATCTCATAGTGGATACATTTAAACCTCTTTTATACCATTCAGTATCAGGTTTTGGTTTTGTTTTTGTTTTTTTAGAATTTGCAGAAATATGTTTGTTGCCTAGAAGCAACATTGTGTGAAAGTAGCCAGTCACAAGCCAGGTGTCACCACTTTAGGGAACAAAGATTTTTTTTTTTTTTAGAATTTGCAGAAATATGTTTGTTGCCTAGAAGCAACATTGAGTGAAAGTAGCCAGTCACAAGCCAGGTGTCACCACTTTAGGGAACAAAGATCTAAACCATTTCTTCACATTGTTACCTCAAAGCAACATACTCCAAAAGGACCCCTCCACACATTATTACTATTGTTTTTTCATGTTTTTGAATTTAATAAACAGGTCTGAAAAAATAAATCAAAGACCATTTTCGTGCAAAAAAGTGAATGAATATATTTTTTAATTGCTCTCATAATGTGTGCAGTAGAGGGTTAAACTTTCATTGAATAAATGCAGCAGTGATTTGGTGTTATTTTATTAATGTAGGCCTAACATATACACAGTATGCTGTATCTTACTAATGTTACAGAACATCTTCTCTGACTGGAGTCACAACAAAATACTATTTTTGTTCTAAACAAACCAAAAAGTCCTAATCCCAGAATCAATAAAAATGAGCTGCAACGTAAAACATTATTGACTGTCTGGTTGATCACATAGCTCCCCACTCTCCTTAGTTGCTGTTTTTATTTCGTTCTGTGGAAAAAAAATATTTTTTTTGGTTTTGTTCTCTGTTTCCATTCTAATCCCTGATTACTGCTGTGGTTGGTGGTTGACGGCGGCTCTGTAGTCCTTTGTGTTGTAGTGGTTATGAAATTAAAGCCATATAAATGGTGTGTTTGTGCGCCTGCAGCCAAGAACAGCAGCTGTCTTCCCAATCCGTGTGAGAACGGAGCCACCTGCGTCGTCAGCGGCGACAGCTTCACCTGCGTGTGCAAAGAGGGCTGGGAGGGGCCGACCTGCAGCCAGAGTGAGAAACCCTTCTAATCCTCCCTCCTGCTGTGATGCTGAGTAATCGTGATGCGTTATTCAGGAACACTTCAAAAATGTCAAATAGCTTTTTAAGGTTTGCAGTTGTTTAAGCAGGTTCATTTAAAGGGAAACTAATATCACATGCAAATACGTTTGCTAATATTAGTGACGAGGCTATGTTCATTTTAAAGCTAAACCCCGCCCATGTTGTGACCTTGTTGTGATGTCAGCACTCAGTCCTTTGTTTGAATCACCTTTGAGTCAAAGGAGTTTCAATCTATGCTTTTAACAACAGTTTGGAAACTAATTATAAGAGTTAAATAATTATTACTAGGTGACAGCTTGTCCAATAATTATTTAAAACCTTTACTTAAAGGACAGATATCACTAAAAATCAAGATTTTCTCTTTTTTTTATTGAACTTTTAATAAAAGTTTTAAAATGTACTGTTTACTCCCTCAACCATCTGGGCCTTATATGGACATTAAGCTGCGAAAACAGCTTGTTTTGAATTTCCTGTGTTTTTGATGTCACAAAAAGAGACAGTATTAGCCCCGCCCATTCACGTTAAAGTTATAAGGAGTGTTTCTGCCTGCACGCTTTTTGAACAGGGCAGCCAATCAGAACAGAAGTACAAATAAACTCATGAGCAAACGTTTTGGCTCCCCAGGTGAAAGTACCTGTTTATTTAAAAAAAAAGAAAATAAGGTAACACATCCTCTGCAAAGAGCTAGCTTTTTTTTTCAGTGCACAATTACTGCTTATTTGTTCAATTTAACATAAAATCAGCCCTGTTATGGCACATTTTCTGATTTATGTTTGCTTTTTTATGTTAAAAGACAGCAAATATTAAATATTGTGAAAATTTAATAAATATACTGTAAAATTTACATAAAACCACCAAATTGGAAATTTTTGCATATGACTGCATCAGTCCTAAAGGCTAATTCTATCAGACAAGGTAAAGTTGGAAAGTGGACATGTGAATTAAAGATTATGGCTTTTTTCATACATAAAATCATAAAATATAGGATATGGGCCCTTTAATTATAGAACAGTGATTATCAGACGTTACACAGAAGAGAAGTTAAGTAAGCATCCCCAAACTTTTGGAAGGTGTATTTCCCTTTCATATTGAGAGAATAGTTCAGTAAGATCAGACTGACTGTAAATATCCCATTTTTTGAACTGTTTCTGTTTTGTTTTTGTATTTTTAGACGCGAATGACTGCAGCCCACACCCATGGTAAGCCATTCCCACGCACAGTTATCCTGCAGCCACGAACTCGCACAAACACACAAACAAGTACACAGTCGCTGACTCTCTCTCGCTCGTACGCTCTTCACGTGGAGCTCACATGGTTCTGCACAAACCCCTGAGGACGTCCAGGATGTGATTACATCAAGACCCCTCTCACCATTCATTACGCTGTGTGAACAACAGATGTTTATCTGTGTATGTGTTGACCTCTGACCCCTGAGCTTGACCTTCCTTTTCAGCTACAACAGTGGGACTTGTGTGGACGGAGATAACTGGTACCGGTGTGAGTGTGCGCCGGGCTTCGCCGGACCCGACTGCCGCATCAGTGAGTAAATAACCTGCGTTAGCGCTCCACTAATCACTGACGTAAAGCTACTAATGTGCTGCTTCCATGTCGTGTTGGAAAGGCCATGTTTAATGGATGAGCACATATCAACACCACACTGCCGTATTTGCCAACGAGAAGCTGATTTTTCAGTAATCCCCGACTTTCTGAGTTAGCAACGTCAGCAGAAAAGCAATAGTCGCTTATAATGCTGTACACCTGGCGTGTGTAGCTATTCTGCAGAGCACTGTTATTACTATCCAACAGGAGCACTGCCGTCTTTCTCTCATCCACAAGTGAAAAAAAATGCCTTGCATCCTTTGCTAATAATAAACAGAAAAACAGAAGTAAACAAAAAAAGAACATTTTTCCTTGCCTGTCCTCTTTTTCCGACCATAACCACTTGATCATGTCACATCGTACATCCAAAGTCACAAGGAGCTTCCGAGGAGCACTTGAAGGCCGCAATAGTCCAATGCAGCACTGACATTGTAGCCTTTGCTAAGCACAAAATACACGCTGTTTAGTGATGGATGCCTTTTTCCTCTAGATTCAAAAGGCTTCTGTTATTCTGCAGTTTAAAAACATGATTCACACTTCTTTTTGACACCAAACAGTGTGTCCAAAAAGTAGATTTACACTGTTAGAAATAAACGTACTATGCAGGTACATCATTCATTCATCAAGGTACAAACGATGTAAGTGTATCCTCAAAGATACAACAGTGGTTTTAAGGTCCGATGGTGTACGTTACACGAGTTTTTCCTAGTGGAAAAGTAGATATTTGTACCTTTTCATAACCAAATGTTTTAAATCAGAACATTAAAATAAAAGCCTGGAGGCCAGACGGGGTGTGGAGGCAATACAACTTAGACAGTATCATGTCAATGGATTATGGTTCAATGATGTTCCCTGAATAAAGGTACTGGGATGTACCCCTGAGGGTACCACTACAGTGACAAGAGAGGTACTGCCCCAGTGACAGTGTCGTACCTTTTTTTCTGAAAGTGTATACGAGTCCTGGGTAACTGAAGCTTTTTCTCTATAGCTTTAACCTGCTTCTGTTCTTCTCCTGTTTTTTGTTAATGCTACAATTTCCTGCACATTTAAAAAATTGGATAAAAGCACAGGGAAGGAAATCAAGTTAGGAAGAGAGTTTAGCTACTTTCCATTCAGCCTGGAACCGGTCCGAACTCTCCTAACTGGATTACTCTTATTCCTCACTTTTCCTATCAGCTGAGTAATTACATGTTATCACTGATGATGTATAATGCAGTAATAACATGGCAATAATAGAGTTATAACAACACAAGTTTTAATAGCATCTGTTTTTGTTCCCACAGACATTAACGAATGCCAGTCATCTCCTTGTGCTTTCGGCGCCACCTGCATTGATGAGATTAATGGCTTCCGCTGTGTGTGTCCGCCAGGGAGAACTGGAGCCAGGTGCCAGGAAGGTAACGCAGTTTAAACAGCCACATTAGCCATGATGCATCACATCAGAGCAGGCACCAGTTAGCTGAAAATGTTCACACTAAAACAGGTTATAGTCTCACTGTAAGATTCTCCATTAACCCATATATATATATATATATATATATATATATATTGCTGCTGTTGGAATAAAACCTTGTATCTCCAAAACGATGACTTTTCAGAAGGAAAAACCTACTTTAGTTTGAATGTAAGTCAATGGAACCAGAAGTTTTTCCAAGTAATTTTCACCCACTTCTTTTGGTCTAGTCATCATGAAATGTACACATAATATGAAGAGCAACAGACACTTTCACATTATGTCAAAAACTGAAAAATCTGAGATTATGAGATTATGTTCCCAACGGAAGCGATATATACATGCAGTAATATATACTTATAATGAAATACAGTTTATACATAGTACTGTGCAAAAGTCAAGGACCACCATTTGCGTCTTTAATTTACAGTATAAACAGCTTTTGCTATTAATTTTTCAAGTTATGTTGCTGAAGAAAGTTGCAAATAACATGAAATTTGAAGGAGAATAAATGGAAAAAAGCAGGAGTACCCAAGCTGTTTTTCAAAGAATGATTAACAGATACAGAGAAAATACTACCAACTACCTGCACGACCTGGTAAACCACCAAACTTCCCCATCTGATGAACAGCAGCTTTTTTGAGGAAGGAACTTGCACTTCCACAAAGGCTTGTACTTAAAACAAAAACATGGTCTCTGAATTTTTGCGCAGTACTGTAAATGTTAAAGAATGTTTTTCAACTGTTTTCAAGTAAGATCATTGGTTAAAATGAAGCAAATCAATATATGATAATAGTGTTCAGTTGATCACCAGTTGATCAAGTCCACCTCTGGCCTTTTAGGTGTGTTTAGCCAAAGGTTTGTAAGCTGCATCTGTAAGAGATTCTAAAACAGCTCCTGTTTGCTTCATTATGACAGGACGTCCGTGTAAGATAGGAGGCCGAATCATAGCCGACGGAGTGAGATGGGACGAAGACTGCAACACCTGCCACTGTCAAAACGGCCAAGTGACCTGCACAAAGGTACAGGACACCTCCTTAGAGGGCCAGTTTAGCCAAACAGTTCTAAGGTGAAGTTGAGGCTAACGCTGCCAGTTGCTCATGTCATTGTGGTTGTTGTGGTACCTAGCAGTCCACAGTAGCTGTACACTGAGGGCTCATGATAAGCACATTGGCTGTGAGCTGTAACTTTAGATCGTTTGTTACTGTTATTATTAACGAAAGCTGATCTTATTGGTATGCAGCTCGTCCTGATTCAGTCATAGATAATTCGATCTTTCTCATGCTTTGTGTTACTGTTGTGTCGCAACCCATCGTCCTTCTGTTTACTCTTTTCTGTCTCTTTCTGTTATATCTGAAACTGCCATTAGACAAGATTAAAGTGAAGTGATAACGCACATTAGTGGTATCAGTCAGCTTATCTAATGTTAAGTCTTGCACTTGTGAAAGGGAACGAAGGGCAGGAACATCATGGTTTAAGGGAAAACTGTCTGGCCAAATGTTTTACCTATGAAGGATTATATAAAAACAGTAGGCACGTCTGGTAATGTACAGAATGCATTAACCTGGTGGCTTTTGCAGACATGCATTCATTTTAATTCTAGACTCTTTAAGTGTGAATTTTCATTGAAGCCTAATTAAATGAAAGGTTAAACTATTAAACATTTAAAATAATTACATTTAACTATTAAACTACGCTGGTTTTTGGGTTGCATGTGGATTATACTTTCGTTTAATTTTTTGTTCTAGGATTATACTCAACCCCTTAAAATGTAGTATTTTAAATGAGTTATTAATTGTAATTCTTATTCATTAAATACTATTTGTTATTCAGTATCTGCTATAAATTATTTTGTAACTGCTATAAACAATTCAGTAACTGCAATAAATTATTCAGTATTTTCTATAAATTATTCAGTAACTACTATAAATTATTCAGTTTTTACTATAAATTATTTAGTTGCTACTATGGGTTATGAACAGATACGTAGACTGCGAGACGGACGAATTAGACCTCATTTGTCTGAGAATTGAACCTGTGTTTATTATAAAAGATAAACATATTTGTTATTTTCCCCTGTAGTTGTGGTGCGGCCCGAGGGCGTGTCGTTTGGTCGGAGCGGGTCGAGGTGATTGTCCTGCAGGTCAGTCGTGTGTGCCGGGGCGTGAAGAACACTGTTTCATCAGGCCATGCCCCATGCAGGGTGAGTGCTGGTCAGGTCAAAGGACATTCATCCGGTCCAGGTGTCACACAGAGAGCAACTGCGTCAACGTCACGTTCACTTTTATCAAAGACATCATGCCACAGGTGAGATAAACCAACAACTATAAATTATTCAGTGACTACCATAAATGATTCAGAAACTTCTATAGAAAATATTCAGCAGCTACTATAAATTATTCAGTATCTCTTATGAATTATTCAGTAACTGTTATAAATGATCCAGTAACTACTAGAAAAAAGTATTCAGTAACTGCCATGCCATTCAGTATCAGTAAATAATTTAACTATCAATTATGAATTATTCATAATTGAGACTTATGTAAATTATTTTCTACCTATTAATATTTTTCAGTAACTACTATGAGGTATTCAGTAAATACTGTATGTTATTCAGTATCTAAGTCATACAGTAGCTGCTATAAATTTGACAGCAACTACTGTAAAACTAATATGTACATTAAACAGTTAGAGATATCTGTATGTATATACATGCATATATAGCAGGTCCTCAGAATTTAGGAAGTTAAACTGTGAGAAAATGCAAATGTCTTAGTTGTCTTGTTTTTTGCCTTTCTGTCTTTTCTTCCATACGTGCTCTAAAAGCTCTAAAACATCTTTCTTCCCTTCTTTTTCTGTGTCGAGGACGTGCATCCACTCTAACATCTATCTTTTCTTTTTTGAAGAATGAGTGAATGCTTTGTATTAAATCTCTCTCTTTCTCACAGGGTGTAACCGTGGAGCAGGTGTGTAGGGAGTTGAGGAGTCTCTCTGTGGTGAAGAATCTTTCCTCAGAATTTTCCATCTCCATAACCTGCGAGCCCTCCACCACTGCCAGCAACGAGATCCACGTCACCATCGTACGTTCCCAAGAACATCCCTCACATTCTGTACAGCGTACATCCACGAAGCACCACCGGCAGCTTTAGCCTTTAACTGCATGACTGTAATACTCTAACATTAGTTACACTGTATTATAAAGTTCTTTGTTGAGATGTTTGATTCTTTCCGTCTGTTTCTAGAATTATGTGCTTTGGCAACAGCTCACTAAGTGCATAGCTCACAGAATAACAGTCGCTTATGCTGGGAAAACTCCACTAAGATTAAGGTCTCACTCACAGTAGGGCTTTGTTTATCTGGTATTGAAATGCAAGTACTAAAAGTAAGAGTAATTGCCAAATGTATGTCAGGAATGATTTCAATTGGCTTCATTGTGTTGACTTTTGGATTTTGGAAGTCTTTCAAAATCAAAGGGAATGTACGGAGTTTATAGCTGTTTTGTAACCAGGCTGTTTCCCTGCAGGTTTCTGATGATGGCGCAGGCAGCGATGCTCCAGTTAAAGAAATCACAGACAGGATCGTGGACCTGGTGAGCAAACGTAATGCTAATGGTACCATCCTCACCGCCATTGCGGAGGTGCGTGTACAGCGCAGGAAGAACACCAGCCAAAATGGTAAGAAACTACAGCAAGTAGAGTACTGAATATAAAGCAGTCTAAGGGAACCACAAGAAGTACAGAAAGTTATAACAAAACTAAATAACACATTCCGGAAAATTACATAATGTAAAATGTATGCTTTCATAGCATATTGTATATTATACCACTGGATAATTAGCTTTATTATAAAATGTATGCTCTATTAAGAGCGTTAAATTGAAATACTTATCATTAAAAGTAAAATCAAGTCAGGTTCAGTAATTATTAGGGATAACAATTGTAATCTAAATTTTGGCTCCTGATTTTGTTCAGACAAAAATCTTCAAATATGCCACTTTCAGTTTAAAAAAAAGGCTAAAAAAAGGAATGGTAATGAAATAGTGAATAAAATGCTGTTTATTTTCTTCATATTATACTGTGTATCATACAGTATCTCACAAAAGAGAGCACCCCCCGCATTTCTGCAAATATTCTGTTATATCTTTTCATGGGACATCACTATAGAAATGAAAACTGGATATAACTTGAAGTTGTCAGTGTGCAGCTTGTATAGTAGTATAGATTTACTGTCCTCTGAAAAAAACTCAATACGCAGCCATTAATATCTAAATAGCTGGCAACACAAGTGAGTACACCTCACAGTGAACATGTCCAAATTGTGCCCACTTGTTTTGTTGTCCCTCCCCGGTGTCATGTGACTCAGTAGAGTTACAAGGTTCCAGGTGTGAACGGGGAGCAGAGCTGTTAAATTTGGTGTTTTGGGTACAATTCGCTAATACTGGTCACTGGGTATTCAAAATGGTACGTCATGGCAAAGAACTCTCTGAGGATGTGAGAAATAGAATTGTTGCTCTCCACAAAGACGCCTAGGCTATAAGAAGACTGCTAATACCCTGAAACTGAGCCATAGCAAGCTCATACAGTGGTTTTCCAGGACAGATTTCACTCAGAACAGGCCTCACCAGGGTCGACCAAAGAAGTTGAGTAAATGTGTTCAGCATCATATCCAGAGGTTGGCTTCAAAAAATAGATGCATAAGTGCTGCCAGCATTGCTGCAGAGGTTGAGGAAGTGGGAAGTCAGCCTGTCAGTGCTCAGACCATATGCTGCACAATGCATCAGCTCAGTCTGCATGGCCGTCATCCCAGAAGAAAGCCTCTTCTGAAGCTGACACACAAGAAAGCCTGGAAACAGTTTGCTGAAGACAAGCAGTCCAGGAATATGGATTACTGGAACCATGTCCTGTGGGCTGACGAGACCAAGATAAACGTTTTTGGCTCAGATCGTGTCCAGCATGTGTGGTGGCGCCCTGGTGAGGAGAACCATGACAGCTGTCTCTTGCCTACTGTCACTGGGGCGCTGCAGTTCATTGACAGAAACATGAATTCCAACATGTACTTTGACGTTCTGAAGCAGAGCATGATCCCCTCCCTTCGGAAACTGGTTTTCCAACTTGATAACGACCCCAAACACACCTCCAAGATGACAACTGCCTTGCAGGTGAAGGTGACGGACTGGCCAAGTACGTCTCCAGACCGAAACCCAAATCGAGCACCTGTGGGGTATCTTCAAGCAGAAGGAGGAGGAGCCCAAGGTGTCTAACATCCACCAACTCCGTGATGTCATCATGGAGGAGTGGAAGAGGATTCCAGTGGGTTGCCCAAGAGGGTTAAGGCAGCACTAGATAGTAATGGTGGTCACCCAAAATATTGACACTTTAGACACAATTTGGACATGTCCACTGTGAGATTGACTCACTTGTGTTGGCAGCTATTTAGACATGAATTGCTGTGTGTTGTTTTATTTTCAGAAGACAGTGAATCTGTACTGCTACACAAGCTGTACACTCACTACTTTAGGTTTTTAAGTTAGTTACCAAGTCGATCAAAGTTAAATCAATTCTGTATTTCCCACAGTTCTCTCAGAAACATAGTCAGCATTATTATGAAATTAATTTATAAGCAGAAATAAAATACTAGTTATGTAATTCTTTCAGTTTCAGGTTCATCTTCTGTTAAGAATTTTTATTTCAGTGCATCGTTAGTAATGCTGTTATTTTGGCTCTGTAAAATTGTAGAAGGTATTCTAAAGTGAGAAAGATTCCCAGTCTTTATAATTCCCTTTTGTCTCTCTGTAGAATACTTGGTGCCGGTGCTGGTTTCTGTGGTAACCGTGATCTGGTTGATGGCGTTGGCGTCTGTGTTGCTATGGTTTGTGCGCCGAAGACGTAAGCAGAACGGCAGCACCACAGCGACCAGTCACGCTTCCCCATCGCCAATGTCGACGGCCGAGGACAACAACGCGGCCAACAACGCACGGGAGCACCTGAACCAGATCAAGAACCACATCGAGAAGAACCAGGCGTCCAACGGCAACGACAAACTCAACGGCGACGACAAGAACGCCGTCATTGCCAAAATCAGGACGCACTTCTCCGAGACCCCCTCCAGCCAGCCGGATGAGGACATGGACACAGACAAACGCCTCCACAAGGCCCGGTTTCCACGGCAACCGACCTACACGCTCGTGGACCGGGATGAGCAGCCATGTTTGAACGGAATGGCGGGGAAGCAGCCACACTGGACTAACAAACGAGACAACAGAGATCTGGAACAGTCCCAGAACAGTTTACACAGAATGGAGTATATCGTATAGCGACAGCTGCAAAAAATAAATAATTAATTAAAAATCCAGTGGGCTAACTCCACAGTCACCGTGACAACCATCACGGCCACATACAAAAATGGTCACGCCAGAAGGACAAAGGTAAAGGAAGGAGGAAAAAAAGAGGCGAGTTCACTCCGAAATTTCTTTGGACCACTGCTGAGAGGCTCCGATCGCTGACTCCGTTTGGAATGTGGGACGTTTACGCTAAAATGACGAAACAAAACAAAGGAAAACGAATAAAAGTCCCCACAGTGAAATCTACAATAAAGAAGATGCTGCCTCAGTCAGTCGGCTTGTTGTGGGTGGCTGTTTTTTTTTTTGTTTTTTGAATTTTTGGAAAAACCCCTGGTTTAAAACAGTAACGCCACTCTGTGGTTCTTCGTTTAGAAAAGAACTATGAATTCTCAGAAGTGGCGTCACCTTGCAGAAAAATCACAATCGTGTCCTGGTATTGGAAGTCACATGACTTTGCACTCAGCATCTGTCAGTGTTGGGATCATTTCACAAGGACTTTAGACTCGATTGGTCAGAGCAAGCCACGTTTATAAATGGAGCTTTTGTCAAAATTGGCAGATCTGAGATCAGATTTGCAGGTTCGATTTTAATCATTGTTAAATACTAAGATTTGGGTAACATGAGCTGATTGTAGTTGTTATAAAGGAAGACTGGATTAAAAGATCTGTAAGCGAATAACCTCCCGTCAGACCAAACCACAACCATTAAAATTTATTATTATTATTTATTAGGATCGTTTATTGTTTTTTGGGGTTTTTTTTGCAGGAGGGCAGGTTGTACGTATTCCTGCCGTCTTGCAACATGAAGAATTTGATGGTCGACTTAGAACGCTGTTGGTGTTGTGTAGATTTTGTATGTACATATTTTTAATTAATCATTGTGTATATTTGATTTTATTAACTTAATAATCAAGAGCCTATCATTCCTTTTTTTTCTTTTTATTTATGTGCTTCGTATAGATTCGAAGGTTTGACAGCTTTGTAAGCTTTCTACTTCCTTATTTTTGATGAGAAAATATTGTTTCATGTTTCGTAAATGCCAAAAGTGTTCTTGAGAGAATAGTTTTATTTTTTAACTGTATGCTGGGTGTTGTTTTCATGCCTGAATACGGATGCGTTGTACAAAGTTTTGTTTTTGAAAACCACGCGTTTGGTTAGATGTTTGTCAGGATTATTTTTGTAAAGTATTGAAAAGTAAAAACAAAAAAGACCTTGCAACAAAGACAAAAAGAAACGACCGGACATTTCTGGAATGGTGTTATTATTATTAGAATCTGTCTTGAGTCAGTCTAGAACGTTCTACCACAATATTATCATTACCAGTTTCCCGTAGCAGTATTCCGTAGTAAAGTGTACCTCCAGTTTGCATGAAATAGTTGAAATAAATGTAAAAAAAAAAAAAAAAGACTGACCATAAGATGAGAAGAAATAAAAGTAAGACGTTATCTTTTCTGGAAAAGGAAAAAACACCTTACTTGTTTTAGCTGATCATCATGTTTATATCATAAAGCAGTACTTTTTTTTATTTTGTACTAATTTTAAAACGTCAAAAAGAGAGAAGGGCAGGTCCAAAAAAGTTTAAAAAGTTAGACTCTTTATTCTGAGTGATGCTGGCCAGACATCCTAGTATTTGTGCAGTTTTTAGGCCTCTCTGATCAAAACAAGATGAATTTTAGTGCCATTAGTGTTAAGTTTAGGACTAAACGTGAGAATGTTTTTTTGTTGTTTCTTAAATTTCTGAGATGTTTGTTCCTGACAGTGAGTCTGTCTGTTTTCTGTTTGTGTCATTGGAAAGTAATATTTATTAAATACTTTGTAAGAGACAATAAATTTGTTGTGGGGCTGTTAATTTTTTAGCATTAGCACTTCAAGTTCTTAAGATTAAAAGTGACTTAAAGTGACTTAAAAGTCTTCAAGTATATAAAAGATTCCACCGATTTCTGCATAATTCATAAATTAAATAAAATAAAATAATAAATAAAGTCGCTAAGATGTAAATAGAGTCATTTAGAGTAGTTTGATGTCTGCTCTGTTCTAGAGAAACTTACAGTCAGGGTTGTTCACAGTGGTGGTGATAGGAACCAGACGTCTGAAGGCTCTAAAACCTCACTCAAAGAAAGTTTACACATGAAATAAATTTATAAATTTATTAATTATATAATACGGTTATAAATACGCTGCCTGATGCCTGAAACACTGGTGTACTTTTAGAATAACATTTTGGTCAAAAATATATTTTTAAATTCCATTTATGTTGGAAAGGGACATGCTGGGTGCTGCAAGGCAAATTCGTCCCCAGAGAACACGTTTTTATTATTGCAGATTTACCGCTATTTTACCATCAACATTACATAGAACTCAGAAGGTTCAGTGGTCGTTTTGGATAGTAAATAAAATGTCTACATTTGTGTTATAGACAGTGTGACACCTGGTTCCCATCACTGCTGTTGTCATTAAGTTTCTCTGCAATCAACCATTTAATATCAAACCATCTGAATGACTTTGTTTGCTTCTCAACATTGAAGTTACACTGAAGCTTCCCCTTTTAAGGGTGTTTGGCAGGGTGGTCTGACATTGAAAATGCTGACTGAAAGTGATGAAATCATGTTGCTAACGCACGTCGTATCACACACACACACACATAAACACACACATCCTATAAGCCGCTTATCCTTCTGGGTTGCGGGGGGAGCTGAGGCCTATCCCAGCAGTCATTGGGTGGAAGGCAGGATACACCCTGGACAGGTCACATCGTATCAACCTTAAGCTATTTAGGATCTTCCACCAAACTTAAGCAACAAAGTCATGGACAATTTACCATCAGCTAATCTTATTTATTGTAATTCTCTGAGACTGCAAAAGCACTTTTTCACATTGTTAGCAAGTTGCTAGTTTTGTTTGCAACCGTATTAGCGAGACGTGGTCTTATGTTGACTCGATGTAGTTTTTTCTTTTTTTTCAGAAAGAAGAAACAGCAGCTTGCCATCTAGTTCAGTATTGGGTCACACTTCTGAGAATTCGTGCTATTAAACTCAGCGAAAGCGTTAACAGCTACGGGATGCGAAGTCATTTTTCTAGTTGCCACGTCCTTTCACACTGAAGAAAATGACCTTTTCTGCTAATTTTATTCAGGCTTGGTGTAGCGTCTGCACACCAAAGCACAAACTAAGAAAAGTCCTGCAAATTGGTGAACAGCCTAATAAAGTACAATCACTAACTCATGCATGTAAGCATATAAAATGATACCATTAAGATAGATAAAGTGAATTAAGTCATTCTAGAGTTGGGAAGCAGCTGATCACGCGAACAACATGCAAGTTCTTGTAGCTTACAGAGACGGGTGCCTTCTGTCCGATGACCACAGCTGCCCAGCAAAATATCAGAAATAACTGCTCTGTAGTTTAATTCCTGCTTTGTGTTTACTGGGAATAAACGGTGTTTGGTGAAGTTACTCACAGTGAGCCTGATGACCGATTATTGTGATTAGACTTTGTCAAATATTACATGTTTTTACACATTAACAGTTTGCCCTTGCGGAACTGTGCTGGTGGGAGCGGGACTAAACGTTTTGGTTTAGTGGGTCAAATGATTCATATTTTCTTCAGGCCCAGGCCAAAGCGGGTTGAAATCTTGCAGGTACCTAATTTGGTGTGATCATGGCAGCAGGTGTAAGTTGCCATGTTTTACATTTTTTTTCAAACAAGTAACTCTTTTTCTAAATTTGTGTTTCTTTAAATTTGTGGAAAAATTACCGTTAAAATGTAAATCAGCACCTCATCAAAAATGAAAACATTTTAAACGAGCGTGGTGCGCTGAAATAAACATTATGAGTTACTGAAAATAAAATACTTCATATACAGGGTAAAACAGTGATTAGTTACAGGGCGACGATATCTACAGCGAGTTTTTAGCAGTTGCTTGCTAGCCGCTAGCTTTGTTGTTGAGATAGAGGGGTAGGGCGAAGTGTTACGGCTACATGGCCGGGTGGAGGTTTTTCAGAGACCCACTCCAAACAGAGTGATATGAGGGAAAAAAAGAAAAACCAGCAAGATGAGCGACCAAAGAAACCCACACGTGAGAATTTTCTCTGTTAAAAAATTCTGATAGCCACCGTATTATTTTAGTTCAATGTTGTTTCAATAGATTATTGCCATTTTCTTCATAACAAGCCTAAAACATCTCTAGTAGTATGCTATCCTCTCTGCAGCTAGCTAACTAAATTTCCTGTTCCACCTTAAATGGTGCAACATACAACCTCAGGCATCAGAACTGCTGCTCTATTTAAGGCGGAACAAGAGAATTTAAACAAGAATCTGGCAATTAGCTGACTTCAGCTTCGTATCACAGAAGAGTTAGTGGTGGGAGACAATTGATTTAAAGCTCCCTCCTTTGAAGGCGTATGATGCCCTAAAAGTAACTAAAGCCCAGCAGTGAGGAGCTGAACTTTCCCCCCCTCTGCTGTCACTGAAGGCTGGCAGGGTCGACTACAGAGCGGCGCTAGTGGCTGTTAATGAAGTAATGTGTTTTTTTTTATTTGAGGGTCTCATTTTTAGGGGAAGATTTCAACCACTACCCCTTGTGTTCCAATGGGGCAAGGTAACACTAGCAAACTAAGGGTAGGGGTAAAAAGAAGAAATGGGATTAGGCCTTGATCTGTCTATTCTAAGTGAATGGATAGCGTTTACGTCATATTAGAACAAACTGCAAAATCTGTGCCAGCTTCACCAAATCATATGTTTTAATCAATTTTCTGCCAACTGCTACTGTAACAATTCACGTTGGTCTTTGGGGACATCAAAAATTCTCCTGGGGGGCATGCCCCCAGAACCCCCTTGTAAAGGCTTAGCCCCCCCATCCATTGATCTCTAGTGGCACCACTGCTGTAAACTGCTGTAAGCTGGTTAGTGTGCATTTGTGGCGCAGCTTCAGTCTAGAGTTCCAGCAATCCATCCTCCTCCTGTTCTGTAGATACTCTTACTGTACTTAACAACTGCCATACGCTCAGCTAATGCAGCTCTACAGTGACTCTGACCAGTCACCAGTCTAACAGGCACACGGGTGTCTAGACGCTCAGCTCGTCTCACAGAATTAGACACACGTGACAGAAGTTATGGAACCATCTTCAGCACCATCTTTCTGCTTTCATGGGAACGCCGTGGGCCGGCCCTGAGATGGACCTGCTAAATGCGCTTAGCGAGTAAAGCACAAAGGATGTCTTCTACCCCTCCTGTGACCAGCGGGCTTTTCTTTGAAAAACCATTTAAGGAACCATGAAGTGGTGCCTTATCATGTAACTGTGTAACATTCCATGCATACTTTCCACTGCTGTTAGTTTTTACAGTGAAATTTCATCAGACTTTCAAATGATGCCCACTTTAGCGTTCAAGGAATTCCGAACTGTAATGCCCGTAATCATAATGAACTTACTGTTATGAGGACATTTGATTTCTCAAGTGTATCATCTGCCTCCATGCACTCTGTTCTAGAACGTCATCCGCGTTCACCTTCTTCTACATTGCTTTCCCCGTTCACGCTGTTCCAGAATGTTCTTCCTATTCACACTGTATTACAATGTTCTTCCCATTCACACTGCTCTGGAATGCTTTCCATATTCACACTCTATCGAATGCTTTTCCCATTCAGACTGTTCTAGAATGTTCTTCCAATTCACACTGTTCTATAATGCTTTCCCTGTTCATGCTGTTCTAGAATGTTCTTCCCATTCACACTGTTCTAGAATGCTCTTCCCATTCACACTGTTCTTGAATGCTTTCCATATTCATACTCTTCTAGAATGTTTTCCATATTCACACTGTTCTAGAATGCTTTCCCCGTTCACGCTGTTCCAGAATGTTCTTCCTATTCACACTGTATTACAATGTTCTTCCCATTCACACTGCTCTGGAATGCTTTCCATATTCACACTCTATCGAATGTTTTTCCCATTCAGACTGTTCTAGAATGTTCTTCCAATTCACACTGTTCTATAATGCTTTCCCTGTTCATGCTGTTCTAGAATGTTCTACCCATTCACACTGTTCTAGAATGCTCTTCCCATTCACACTGTTCTAGAATGCTTTCCATATTCATACTCTTCTAGAATGTTTTCCATATTCACACTGTTCTAGAATGCTTTCCCCATTCCCCATCATGTTCTAGAATGGTCTCTGCATTTACACTGTTCTAGAAAGTTCTCCACATTCTTCCTGTTCTAGAATGCTGCCAGTGTAACACGGAGCGATGGGGCGGACGCATACACTGAGAAAAGCAAGTTTCATTTCGGGCAAATCCAGGGTCAGGGTCAGAATAGTCCAGGTTCATGTAGTCAACACGGAGAGATTGGGGTTCAGACATGATGAAAGAAACACAGAATCAAACAAGCATACGAATCAAACAAAGACTAGCAAGTCAAACATCAAACAAACAAAATATCCAGTAAACAAAGACCAAAACAGACCAGGGGCTTATGTATCAGAGGGAAGATGAGGGACAGGTGGAAAACAGCTGGAGACAATCAGGAGTGGAGTCATGAAACAAGGGGGCAGGACTGAAAACCAAAACAAAGAAGCACATGGACAGGACTGGGAAGTAAACACAACTCAAGCATATGGACAGGACAGGGAGGGGCCAATCATGACAGCCAGCTGCCAACATTAGAATTCACTTTGTTCACACTCCTCTAGGATGTTCTCCTTCCATTCACACTATTCCAGAATTCCACTCACATGGTTCTAAAATGTTCTTCCCCATTCACATTATCCTAGAATGATCTTCTCCAGTTCACATAGTTCTAGAATTCTATTCACACGGTTCTAGAATGTTTGCCTCATTCAGTCTGTACATACAAAATGATCTCTTCCCATTTACGTTGTTCTAGAACTCTGTTCACATGGTTCTAGAATGTTTTCTTCATGTCTTTCACCCTGGTTCATTTGATCTATCAGTTCTTATTCTAGAACAGTAAAGCCGACTGGCAATATTAGAACACTGGTTTTACCAGAGAACATTGGCTTTGAATTGTGATGTCATGAAAACATTTACATACATTTACTTTTTGATTCAGCAATGTAGCTCCATCCATTCACGCAGAACTGTTTCTTGAGTGAGGCACAATACAGGACAGCCAATCAGAACAGATCTCATTTACATATATCGGTCTTTAAGGCACAGTAACCAAAACAGCCTGTTAAATTCTACTTGATGTGAAAATAGGTCAGAAACGGTCATATAAAATGAATTATGACTGTTTTTGGCACATAAAACTGCTCAAAATGGATCTCTGGGAACAAACTGTCAGAACAAAACCTTCTACCTCCATTTTTGATGTTTTTCAGTTTTTGACATTGTTTGAAAATGCTTGTTGTGCTTTACATTGTGTGTAAATTTCATGTTGAATGGGCCAAAACAACTTGGAGAAATGTCTGACTTACATTAACTTACATTAACAGTAAAGTATGTTATTTACTTCTTCTGTAAAATTACAATATATATATATATATATATATATATATATATATATATATATATATATATATATATGTGTGTGTGTGTGTGTGTGTGTGTGTGTGTGTGTGTGTGTGTGTGTGTGTGTGTGAAAAGTAGAGGATATGGGCAGAATACATAAGACTCAAAGTCCTGCTCATGATGTGAAAGTGGCTCGTTTTTATATATATATATATATATGTGTGTGTGCGTGTGTGTGTGTGTGTGTGGAACCTTCCTCTCAGACACTAATGTTCCATTACATGAGTGAATTTGTCACGGAAACTAGACACTACCCTGATGGCTGAAAAGCGCTACAGCCACGACTGCGGCGCTGAAATATTAGATATTATGAAACCCCCACATGTAAAGAGATATTTCACAGAGGTGTTCGTGTTCTCTCACAGACGTGAGATCAGCTTTTGGAGAACGAGAGAGTTTACGTGAGAACGTGTATGTTTAAAGCGATAGTTGAGTCGGTCCCTGCCTTCTTTCCAAAATAGTAAACTGTAAACCCAGTACACAGTAAACACCGGGGATAATTCCATGACATACTTGGGTGCGTTTGATATTACAGAGGCTTTTACCATTGTTTTATCATTTATACCTGTACATTTACGCTTATTCAGGAAAATTAGCAACTTAATAAAAATAGCTGGCTCACGTCTCACTGAAATTATCTGCAAAATGAAGTTTGCATTAGGAAAAGAAAAAAGAATCATAGGGGTGACAAGGCAAGGCGAGCACTGTAACTAGAACCTGTTGCATTATTTTATTATAAACTATTATTAAAGTATTGTAATGGTACTGTCTGATTACGTTTCTGTTATTTTTCATCTCACTGGCCCACCACTCTGCACTGGAAGGAACAAACTGCCAAAGTTTTTGTCCATTTGTGTATGAATATATAGCTATGCCACAGTGTGTGTGAGTGTGTGTACATGTGTTGCTATCCTTATGAGGACTGCATGTCTTAACACTGATAGGGCAACATGACATTTTTTGCTCAACATACAGTCCTCAATCCACAGTTCAACAGTTTTAATAGCTGCTAAATCTTAAACAGTAAAAATGTGCCTTAAAGCTTAGATTTTGAAAAGTCACAAACGAGGCATGTGGAACATTTTAACATTTTGCTGGTCCTCACTTGAGCATGTGTTGTTTTTACCACAAATTACATTTTTTGGAAAAGCTGAAAGAGCACAAAAATGGGCTTTTCAATTTTAAGGTTAAGATTAGGCTTTAGGTTTAGCTGTAGGTGTAGTTTTACGTGGCTACAGTAGCACTAGAATCAATAGATCCCTATGGAAGTCCTCACAAGGGATGTAAGACACGATTGTGTGTGTGTTAGCAGTTGATAGATTTAAAGCCCAAAGTTTCATAGTTTGTAATTTTGACTTACCCAAGGAGACAAATAAGAATTTTACCTAAAGTAGCCTTCACACACACACACACACACACACACACACACACACACACACACACACACACACACACACACACACACACACACAGTCCTCTAGAGGCTCATTCCTGTAAAATGTTAAAGGGTTTCTCTGGCCGCACCCTTCAGAGGAGAGAGAGTCTTCTGTATGTTTCACAGACCCTAATTAACATTGCACCGTGACTCAGCCTCTCTCTCTCTCTCTCTCTCTCTCTCTCCCTCTCTCTCTCTCTCTCTCTCTTTTAGTATGTGTGGGAACTCACTGTAAGTGCCCTTACAGAACAGAATGATGTCAACTTTCCTTTAGGCTGGGGCCTGTCCAGAGAGAGTGAGAGAGAGAGAGAGAGAGAGAGAGAATGAGAGGGAGAGAGAGAGAGAGAGAAAGGGTGGGAGACAGAAAGAATAAAGTGGGAAAGAGAAAAAAGAGAGTGAATGAAGGAGGAAAGCAGAGGGACAGAGAGAGGGAGAGGGAGGAACAGTTGTAAATAAAAGTCTGGCCGTTCTCATAACTGTTGCAGACTGATGTATGCTGCACTGAAATTACATCCTAATTACAGACAACAGCCCACTTTACCACTCTCAGTGCATAGAAGCGTGTTTATGTTTTACAGCATGTAGTATTTGCCTGCAGCACAGTCATAAATGTGCCCCATATACTCTATATTCACACATTAAAATAGAGATACAAGGAATATATGCATATATATACACACACACACACACACACACACACACACACAGACAGACAGACATATATTTATATATGTGTATACATACATATATGGACGTGAACACCTGACCAACACGTCTATATGAGCTTGTTGGACATCCCATTCCTAAACCATGGCCGTTAATAAGGAGTTGCCCCCCTCCCCTGCTTTTGTGGCTGTATCAGCCTCCACTCTGCTCGGAAGGCTTCCCGCAAGATTTTGGAGTGTATTTCGGGGAATTTCTGCCTGTTCAGTCAAAAGAGCATTTGTGAGGTCAGGCGCTGATGTAAGGTGAGAGGGTTCGCCTCACTATTGACATTCAAATGAATCCCGAAGGTGTTCAGTGGGGTTGAGGTCAGGGCTCTGTACAGACCACTCGAGGTCCTCTACACCAAACTTGTCAATTTCATTTACATGGCTCTAGAAAGTTCTTCCCCATTCACACTGTCCTGGGATGGTCTTCTCTAGTTCACAGTGTTCTCGAATTTCATTTACATGGCTCTAGAAAGTTCTTCCCCGTTCACACTGTCCTGGGATGGTCTTCTCTAGTTCACAGTGTTCTCGAATTTCATTTACATGGCTCTAGAAAGTTCTTCCCCGTTCACACTGTCCTGGGATGGTCTTCTCTAGTTCACAGTGTTCTCGAATTTCATTTACATGGCTCTAGAAAGTTCTTCCCCGTTCACACTGTCCTGGGATGGTCTTCTCTAGTTCACAGTGTTCTCGAATTTCATTTACATGGCTCTAGAAAGTTCTTCCCCGTTCACACTGTCCTGGGATGGTCTTCTCTAGTTCACAGTGTTCTCGAATTTCATTTACATGGCTCTAGAAAGTTCTTCCCCATTCACACTGTCCTGGGATGGTCTTCTCTAGTTCACAGTGTTCTCGAATTTCATTTACATGGCTCTAGAAAGTTCTTCCCCGTTCACACTGTCCTGGGATGGTCTTCTCTAGTTCACAGTGTTCTCGAATTTCATTTACATGGCTCTAGAAAGTTCTTCCCCATTCACACTGTCCTGGGATGGTCTTCTCTAGTTCACAGTGTTCTCGAATTTCATTTACATGGCTCTAGAAAGTTCTTCCCCGTTCACACTGTCCTGGAATGGTCTTCTCTAGTTCACAGTGTTCTCGAATTTCATTTACATGGCTCTAGAATGTTCTTCCCCATTCACACTGTCCTGGAATGGTCTTCTCTAGCTCTAGACTTTCATTTATGTGGTTCTTGAAGGTTTTTCTCATTCACATTATTTTAGAATGATCTCATCCCATTTATGCTGTTCTTGAATTCAATTCACATGGTTCTTCCTCTTCACACTGTTCTAGAATAGTTTCCTCCCATTCACACTTTTCTAGAATTTCATTTACATGGTTCTAGAAGGTTTTTGAAATTCACACTGTCCTAGAATGATCTCTTCCCATTTATGCTGTTCTAGAATTCCATTCACATGGTTCTAGAATGTTCTTCTCCATTTACATTCTCCTAGAATGATCTCTTCCCATTTACGCTGTTCTAAAATTCCATTCACATGGTTCTAGAATGTTCTTCCCCATTCACACTGTCCTAGAATGGCCTTCTCCAGTTCACACTGTTCTCGCATTTTATGTATATGTTTCTAGAAGGTTTTCCTCAGTCACAGTGTCCTAGACTGTTCTCTTCCCATTTATGCTGTTGTAGAATTCCGGTCACATGCTTCTAGAATGTTCTTCTGCATTCACACGGTCCTAGAATGGTCTTTGCCAGTGCACACTGTTCTTGAATTTCATTTACATGGTTCTAGGGTTTTCTTCATTTACACTGTCCTAGAATAATCTTTTCCCATTTATGCATTTATGTTTTACTCCAACTCACACTAGAATGTTGTTCCACCATTTAAATGGTTCTAGACACTTCTGTTTCCACTCACATTGATCTAGATTGTTTTTTCAAACCGATTTATTTGAGCTATCAGTTCTCGTTCTAGAACAGTACAAAGCCGGCTGCCGACGTTAGACCACGGACATTCTCTAGACAGTGTTGGCTTTGAATTGTGATGTCAAGAAAAAAAATGACATACATGCATTTATTGATGACATATAATTATCACTAATTGCTTATTTTTATAAAAGGAAAATGGAACGTTTTTAAAAGATTAGGATCATTTTGTTAGTCCTGTCATTTAGTCCTGTTCTTCTCTAGTTTTACTACAAAGCCAGAACACTTTTGTTTTAAAAACATATACAAAAACAAACAGACACACGTTACCATAAACAGCACCGCGAGCCAAAGAGAGAGAGAGCACCACACACATCAACAAGCACAGACAATCCACCCCAACACAGACAACAACCACATAAACCCGTAACCACAACAGTACCGAATCCCCACGATACGTTCCTGAGAGCAGAATGAGATCAGAGAGCAGGAACACGCACTTTATAATCACTCTGAAAGCCGAGAAGCTTCAAGAGCAGCCATTAAAAACAGTGCTGAGGGAGAGAGAGAGAGGGAAACAATGCGGAGAGAGAGCGAGGGAGAGAAGGGGAAATTTCCCTTTGTTCATAATCAGACTGCGTCATGGCCCATAAGGCTTCTTCCGTCCACAGAGAAAAGTGAATGACTGCGTCTTCAGTTTCACTGTGCAGGAGAAGCCGGGCCATAAAATGAACACTGGAGAAAGTTTAGGAGAAAGAAAACACAGATATTAGAGCTCGTCAAATAACAATTAACTCTAATCTCCATCTGTGACAGATGAATTTCATACAGCGAGCGCAGAAAGTGCTGACGTTTTCAGGCCTGAGGCAGATTTCCCACAGATTTCACTGTAAATAACCACAAGTACAGCACTGCACAGCAGACGCTGCTAAACACTGATAGTATACACTCTCTTTATTCAAAGGTTCTTTAGTGAAGATCCATGTATAGAACATGTATGAACACTAAAAGCATTTGCATGCTTAAAGGGTTCTTTGCATGGCAAAATGGTTCTTGAGGTTGGTGGGAAAAGTGTTGTATATGTGGTTGGGATAGTGTAGTGGGTAACACCTCTGCCTTCTGAGCTGAAGACTGGGGTTCAATCCCCACCTGGGCAAGCACCCTACACTATACCAATAAGGGTCCTTGGGCAAGACTCCCAACACCACCTTGGCCTACCTGTGTAAAATGATCAAACTGTAAGTCGCTCTGGATAAGAGTGTCTACCAAATGCCATAAATGTATATGGGTCAATAAAGAACCTTGTTAAATGTGGTTCTATACGGCACCAAAAAAGGTGCTATATGAAACCCTTTACAAAAAGGTTCTAGATATACAGTATCTATCTATATATAGATCTATATCTAAGGTATATATATATCTATATTGCTGATGTCGGACCAAAACCTTGTATCTCCAATTTTGGCGTTTTTCAGTTACTTGTAAAACATTCTGCTTCCATTGACTTACATTATATATATATATATATAGTATATATATATATATATATATATATATATATATATATATATATATATATATATATATATATATATATAGTATATATATTATATCGCTGTTGTCTGAAGAAAACCTTGTATCTCCAAAATGGTAACTTTACAGGAGAAGGAAAAATCCCACTTTACTTTTAATGTAAGTCAATGGAATCAGACTTTTTTCCAAGTAATTTTGGGCCGTTTCTTTTGGTCCATTCATCATGATATTTACACACAATGTGAAAGGTAACAGGCATTTTCAAATGATGTCAAAAACCGAAAAACGACAAAAATGGAGATACAAGGTTTTCTTCTGACAACAGCGATATATATATATATATATATATATATATATATATATATATATATATATATATATATATCGATATATATATATAGTAACGGTGTGGGTACAGGTACAGCTAAAGCCTAGAGCAGTGGTCCTCAAACTGCGGTCATGACAGGGGGGCACTTATGCCGTTTTCAAAAGGCCAGTGCCCAAAAAAATACCTTACATTATAATTTCAGAACCACTGGCCTGTAGTTTCCAAACCCATGACTGGTTTTGGTAATGCTTTCTTTTACAGTCCCTTAAGTTCTAAGTATTAACCAGGTAAGTGTGAGGCACAAATTCCAAATGACTGGATTTTAGACTTTGGTTTATTTGGTAGCGCGTTCCAAGTGCCAAAACGTTTTCATGTCATTTTTCACTTGATTACATTGATGCCATGTGCTCATCTTTTCCTCACATGTGATAACATGCTTTATCAACTTTTTTGACATGTAATGAGACACTGATTTCTCTTGATTACACATTTTCTACACAGGTGATAACCTTATCTGCAAGTGATGATCCATTTTCTTCCGCATCTGAGTCAAAAATAACGTTTGAGGTGTCTAAAATTCACATGTGGTCGTTTCCATGTAAAGGGATGAAAACTGGTGCCAGAAGTTCTTCATTGCAAATCGACAGGAATAGACTGAATGTCATATTCAACAGTAGGTATTTTTGTCCAGTGAGCTTAGCCGCATTAGCTCTCCTTTAGAGCTCAGTGTTAATTAAAGCTTGTCAGACCACCACAACGCAGTTATTACACACTCTCTAGTTGGTGAAGTCTGCAGTGGACACAGCTGTGGAAAGAAACTCATGTGTTTATTGCATTTCCATCCTGAGGCCTCAGTGCTTTAATGTGTGTAATGAGTTTGGGACCCAGTGTGTGTGTGTGTGTGTGTGTGTGTGTGTGTGTGTGTGTGTGTGTGTGTGTGTGTGTTTTGTAAATCATCATAACTCCAACCATTAAAAGTATAACTGCCACGTGGAGATTCATCTGAACCCTCAAGTAACTTAGACCATAGAATCAGTACCACTGTAATAACATAAACATTTCTATCGTAGCTTCACCTGCATCAGCACTATCATTCAGAAGTATGAAATTTCATTTGTCATAGCCAGAATTTTGGTTATTTTATATATGGCAACAACTTTTAAATTGCAAGTTGAAATAGAAGACAAACTAAAAGGCATTTTACATTTTTATATTCAACATTTCATGTATTCTTTTATTCATTAACCCAAGTTTTACCAACATTAAGTTATTAAATAATATAATAAATGTGGCCTGTAACTGTCTTTATTTCTTTAGAACTTCCTACTGGATATTCATGTTATTAGAACTTCATTCTGGAAATGTATTAAATAAAAGCATTTGGATAGTCCTTTTATTAGAGCTTCATTTTTTCTAGAGTTATGTATTTACTTAATACAGCTTTACTAAAAATCAAGTCACATCACGTTCATTGTCACAAAAAGATACATAGATATATTAGACTCTAAATATATGCACATACATAATATACACATTTGTATACGCTTGTATATCGCTGCAGTCAGAAGAAAACCTCGTATCTCCATTTTTTTGTCGTTTTTCAGTTTTTGACATCATTTGAAAATGCCTGTTGTTCTGTACATTGGGCATAAATTTCATGAAGAATGGTCCAAAAGAAATATCCCAAAATTACTTGAAAAGACGTCTGGTTCCATTGACTTACATTAAAAGTGAAGTGGGTTTTTTCCTTCTCCTGTAAAGTTACCATTTTGGAGACATGAGGTTTTCTTCTGACCACAGCAGCGATATAATATAGTAATGTGAAACCTGGGTAGAGCACTAGCATCATAACAGAATCATTCTATACATGCACTGCAATAAAACTGGCTTCATACTCTGTAAACCTTCGAACAGTTTCAGCTGTAACTGTAACTGTAAGATAACATCTGCAGTTCCAACATAACTACAAATGTGACACCAAACCCTAATCATTAGACTAACCAGCCAACTGTGTAACTAACCAGTGAATCAGTTAAGCGATCAGCCGTAGGTCAGCCGTGTTTGGGGTGAGTGTGTGTGGACTGTGTTGGCTGCTCTATATGCTGCAGTTTAAGCTGCATTCCTCACCGTCTCCCGCGGTCTCCCTCTCTCACTCTCTCTGTTGTGATTGGCTCGTTGCCCTGATCCCACCACTCCAACACACACGCTGGTTGTGTTAAAGTGTTGGAGTGCAGACACCACTGCAAGACGCAGTGGCGCTAAGAGATTGATTGCCAGCACTTTAATTGCGGTGTAGATTTTTGTTTCAGGACTTGTACATTGTTGCACCTCTTGTCAGTGATAATACATTTACATTCCGAGCGGATTTCTCAAGATTTTTACTTAAAAAATGACCCTTCGCTGTGTCAGACCACCATTAATCCTTACAAACCCAGAGCTACTAGTTACATTGTGCACTACTATTTTAATGTGACTAAACAATCATGCTTTTCATATTGCTGGCTAATATTTTAGATTATATTAGATATATATTAGAGCTTATATTACAGCTTAGGTATTCAGTATTAGGATTCAGACACTTTCATTTTTGTTAGCTAATAAACTTCCAGTGCACATATGCACTTCAAATTTACTGACTTTTCCATTTTTCCATTCAGATTTTCTCCCCAGTTTTCTCTTATCCATTTCCGCCAACTACTTAGATCTCTCCTAATCACAGGATGCCACCAGCGTTAGATGGGTGAAGGCTAGCACAAGCTTCCTCTGAGTCATTTGAAGCCATCCACCGCTTACTCCACTATGTCTTTACACAGAAAATAGTTGTTTGCTGCTTAAGTAATATTTAAAATGTAGAATATATCACCTTTAAATGTGCAGTGCAGTACATTAACTTTAAGAACACGTTTTATATAGACATGCCATTTAACACTCTACTGCACAATGTTGCCCCAGGGCAACAAACTCATTTTCCTCACTTTACAATAACATTATACATATTTCAAGACAATAATGGAGTTAACAGCAAAAGAACGAGTTTGAGTAAGTCAATAAAAAGCATTTTTGTTATGAGAATTTGCAGAAATGTTTGTTTGTTTGTTTGTTGCCTAGAAGCAACACTGTGCAACAGCAGAATGGATTTAGCCAGTCACAAGCCAGGTCTCGCCACCTCAGGGAACCCGGAGCCATTTCTTCCCCCTGTCTCCCCACGTTGCCTCAAGGCAACATATGCCAAAAGTACACTTGCACATGTTTTTGAATTTAATGATCAGACCCAATTACAAATCATTAAGTTTAATTCTATAATTATAGAATTTAATAATCAAGGACCATTTAATGCAAATAAGTGATGTTTTTAAATTACTATCATAATGCATGCAGTAGAGGGTTAAATTAATTTAGGCCGGCCTCAACTGTAAAGAGAAATGAGCTGGCCTTATAAATGATTATAGCTGACAAATGTTTGATGGTGAACTCCATCAAATATTTGATCTTACCATCAAATAACCTACTTCATAATGTAGCTCCCAGAGCAGCAGTGCTGAAGGGGCCCAGCGCACATTCACTCACCTGTTGCCTCAGTAAATTAACGTGTCATAGCAAGATACACTAATTGTTATAATTAGGCTCTCGTAATTTATTGGTAGCTACCTTTACTTTCTCCATAACGCATTAATGATTTACTGATGAAAGCTGACTGATGCTTGATTGTCTCACTATTCATAAGTGGGGTGTCCAGAATGGTGGCCGTGCTTCATTACAGGGTGGAACTGGCCGCCCTTGGCCACCACGTGGCTCTGCCTCGGCCCAGTCTGCATAATTTTGCGTAGTATAATAACTAAAAAAGCTTGTTTTCGCTCACTGTATGAAGCATTAGATATCATTAAAAGAACTCTGCGTACTTTGTTTATCTAGTTTTATGTGTAAAATATGCAGCTTTCATGTGGTGCTGGTGTTGTATGTAGGCTATAGCTTGTCGATTTTGGCTCCCTCCACCTCTCAGATCAAATTTGCACCCCTTGCCCCTCCACTTTCTGTTTCCTGTTCTCACTACATCCTGAAGCAAGTCTTAATGATAACACAGAAGTCACCCTGAACGTTCAACGTCAAGAAAGACCTTGCTTTTAAAATGTAAAAATGATAAATAACTTTGCGCTGCAGGCCAAACTGAGACTTGGAGCTGTTTCTGCTTTTCATTCTGAAGGGTGAAGGAAGGCCTGGACATCAGCCAGGAGAAATGAAGACGGACACACAAGACGCAGTGGATGTATGAAGGCGTTACTTCCAAACCGCCCACATTCTCTCCTGCAGGGACAAGAGCTGACGCTGCAGCTTTGCAGACATATAGCAATTACATGCGTCATGTTGTGGTCAACCATTACAGCGTCTTTATCAAAATCTGCTGCATTCAGCTTTGATTGACAGGGGCCATTAACCAGATTGATGGACTGCTTTCCTCCAGATAATCAGAAGTTGCGGTTTTGGTGACGTCACTTTCCCTGGCTGTCAGTCTATTGGCTTCTCTTGGCGAGACATCAGACGCTTGGTGTAAACAGTAGGGCCTCTGGGGCGAGGAGTGTCTGAACCACACACACTCACTCAAAGGGTGATGAGTCGGAGCAGGTAGAGCCGAGAGGAGCAGTGAGAGGAGGATCACTCTATTTATCTATGAAACAAAACATATAATTCATCTCCACATCACAGAGAGAGAGAGAGAAAGAGAAACACAACTGTGTGAGAGAGAGAAAGAGAGGGAGACAGAGGGAGAGAAAAAAGAAAGAAAGGATGAAGAGGGATGAGGAAAGGAGGGGGAGGAGGGAGAGAAGAGAGAGTCAGAAAAGAGGGGTGAGAGAATAGATAGAGGCATAAAGACAGGGAGAAAGGATGGAGAGAGATGGAAAGAATGGGGAATGAGAAGGGGACGAGAGGAAGAGAGAGAGAGGGATGTGGAGAGGGGGTGGAAGTAGAGAGAGATGAGAGAGACAGAAAGGAGGGGTGAGAGAGCAGAGAGAGACAGGGATGGGGAGAAGAGAGAGAGAGGATGGAGAGAGATGAAAAGAGAGGGGGAAGAGAGCCAGAGAGAGACAGGGAGAGAGAGTGAGAGAAAGAGAGAGAGAGATACAGAGAGAGGAATGAGGAAAGTGGGCAGGAGGAGGGAGAGAAGAGAGAGACAGAAAGGAGGCATGAGAGAGCAAAGAGAGACATAGGAACAGTGGAGGAGAGAGAGAAAATGGAGAGAAATGGAAAGAGGGGCAAGAGAGAGAGGGATGAGGAGAGGGGGTGGGAAATGAGAGAAGGAAATGAGGAATGAGAGCAGAGAGAAACATAAGGATGGGGAGAGAGAGAAGGATGGAGAGAGATGGAAAGAGAGGGAGAAGAGAGCCAGAGAGGGAGAAACGGATGATGAAAGTAGACTAGAGGAGGGAGAGAAGACAGAGAGAGAGACAGAAAGGAGAGACGAGAGAGCAGAGAGAGACATAGGGACAGGGAAGGAGAGAGAGAAAGAATGGAGAGAGATGGAAAGAGAGGGGAAGAGAAGAAGACAGGCAAGGAGAGAAAGAGGAGAGAGAAAGAGAGAGTTAGTAAGCATGGGAATGAGTTAATTAAGTCGTGGCCACCATTTAGTAAGGCATGGGAACTTGCTAAGTTGTGGCCATGCATTAGGATCTCATTCCCACACGTTTCGTGGCAATGACTTTATTAAGTTGTTCCCACACCTCACTAAGTCTCCAGTGGTGCTCCATAGATAATGTATTTTTTAGTTTCCACAAATCATTAGTCCTTCTCTGAAGGCCTCGATGATGATGATGGTGATGATGATGATGATGGTGATGATGACAACGATGATGACGATGATGATTTAGAGATGGTTCCCGCTCTTTGGATCCAGGTGTGATGACTCTGGTCAGACTGTACAGTCTGAGGAATCTCAGACAAACACCTGAGTAAACCTTCAGACAGTGCTGTTGCCGTGACGACAGCGACGCCCAACCCCAGAGCAGGTACACAGAGAGCGTGAGCTCATGTTGGTCCACTCATACACCCAGAGGCGTGTATTAAAACAGGGTGAAATAGCTGATGACTAGAGTGGAAGTAAAAGTGCCTTTTCAAAACAACCTGAAAACGGCAGTCCAGCAGTAAAAAAAGCCATAAAAAAACAAAAAAGTGTTGAGACCTTAGAAATGTACAATACTTATGACTTGATCTTATTAAGCACAAGGCAATATATGAGATACATTTTAAAAACCATCGTTTATGGGGTACTTTCTATTGGGAGGTGTCTGTCTCGAACACTCGAACCCTCTAATTTACACTTGTGAAAACAACACTTACATTTTTTTGTATTTCATTCAGGTTTTTAATTTTTTTTCTTTTTTGCTTCTTCTTGAAAGATTTAGATTCATCATTAGTTAAATTTTTACTTTAAATAAAAGCTTAAAATAAAAGAGCAGGAACTGAGACCGCATCCCTGGCCCTCATGGCCACATGGTGGACAGTTGGATCCCATCGCTTTGAAGTAAACGTGTCCCAAAATCTGAAAATGAGTGAGGAACATTAAGAACTGAGAACTGAAACTCATACTTTCTGCAGTTAAGTAACTTTTTTATGTTTTAATGATATGATTTTATGTGTGTACAACTGCTCAAAGCTGTGTTTGCTAGTCAAGTTCTGGGTAGCGATGTTGAGTTCTGCTCAAGTCAGGAAGGAACCTCCCTCAGAATTTTCTTAAAAAATTTAGTTTCATGATTTATGATGATAAACTAATCAGTACAGTGGGCCAGAATCTCAGAGGAGTGTTTCCAACGTCACGTGGGATCAGTGCCACATAGAGCTGAGGCTGTTTTGAGAGCAAAGGGAGGCCCTACCCAGCATTAGAACAGTGTTCCTAATAAAGTGCTTGGGCAGTGTGTTTATATGAAATTATGACGGATGGGGTGAAAACAAAGTAGAAGTAAATATAGAAAACAGGCTCTTTAAATGCAGGTGACTGATTTACTGTAGCTATTCTTTCAGCTGTGCTGATTAACACTGAAAATAGACGACCACTCTTACACACCCTGGGCATTTACCTGCCCACAGCCGCCCAGACCGCTGTACGTGTTCTGACTCAGATCAGGTTCTCAGACTGTTTCAGTGACTGGACTCTGGACCAGCCGTCTGGAGATAGACTGAGATGTGCATGGAGGTCAAGTCAGGGCAATGATGTAATGGAAGTGGTCTCTGGTCTCTGTCCTGTCTGAACCTGCCGGTGGGTCACCCCGGGGGGGAGGGGGCAGACAGGTTCAACCACCTGAGAACAGACGAGTTCCCACACTACACTGGCATGGGAGGGGTGGGGGGTTAGCGCCGTAGCCC